>NC_092730.1:27528848-27712937 GCF_047496885.1 Scyliorhinus torazame
AGGACAGGTACAGCACGCGGGTAGATACAGAGTAAAGCTCCCTCTACACTGTCTCCATTAAACACTCCCAGGACAGGTACAGCACGGGGTTAGATACAGAGTAAAGCTCCCTCTACACTGTCCCCATCAAACACTCCCAGGACAGGTACAGCACTGGGTTAGATACAGAGTAAAGCTCCCTCTACGCTGTCCCCCAATAAGGCACTCCCAGGACAGGTACAGCACGGGGTTAGGTACAGAGTAAAGCTGCCTCTACACTGTCCCCATCAAACACTCCCAGGACAAGTACAGCACGGGGTTAGATACAGAGTGAAGCTCCCTCTACACTGTCCCCATCAAACACTCCTGGGACAGTCACAGCACGGGGTTAGATACAGAGTAAAGCTCCCTCTACACTGTCCCCATCAAACACTCCCAGGACGGTACAGCACTGGGTTACATACAGAGCAAAGCTCCCTCGACACTGTCCCCCAGCAAACACTCCCAGGACAGGTAAAGCACAGGGTAGATACAGAGTCAAGCTCCCTCTGCACTGTCCCCATCAAACACTCCCAGGACAGGTACAGCACAGGGTTCGATACAGAATAAAGCTCCCTCTACACTGTCCCGATCAAACACTCCCAGGATAGGCACAGCACGGGGTTAGATACAGATCAAAGCTCCCTCTACACTGTCCCCATCAAACACTCGCAGGACAGGTACAGCACGGGGTTAGATACAGAGTAATGCTCCCTCTACACTGTCCCCCATCAAACACTCCCAGGACAGGTACAGCACGGGGGTAGATACAGAGTAAAGCTCCCTCTACATTGTCTCCATTAAACACTACGAAGACAGGTACAGCACGGGGTTAGATACAGAGTAATGCTCCCTCTACACTGTCCCCATCAAACACTCCCAGGACAGGTACAGCACTGGGTTAGATACAGAGTAAAGCTCTCTCTACACTGTCCCGATCAAACACTCCCAGGATAGGTACAGCACGGGGTTAGATACAGAACAAAGCTCCCACTACACTGTCCCCATCAAACACTCCTGGGACAGTGACAGCACGGGGTTAGATACAGAGCAAAGCTCCCTCTACACTGTCCCCATCAAACACTCCCAGGACAGGTACAGCAAGCGGGTAGATACAGAGTAAAGCTCCCTCTGCACTGTCTCCATTAAACACTCCCAGGACAGGTACAGCACGGGGTTAGATACAGAGTAATGCTCCCTCTACACTGTCCCCATCAAACACTCCCAGGACAGGTACAGCACGGGGTTAGATACAGAGTAATGCTCCCTCAACACTGTCCCCATCAAACACTCCCAGGGCAGGTACAGCACGGGGTTGGATACAGAGTAAAGCTCCCTCTACACTGTCCCAATCTAACACTCCCAGGACAGTACAGCACGGGAGTAGATACAGAGTAAAGCTCCCTCTACACTGTCCCCATCAAACACTCCCAGGACAGGTACAGCACAGGGTTCAAGACAGAATAAAGCTCCCTCTACACTGTCCCCATCAAACACTCCCAGGACAGGTACAGCACGGGGTTAGATACAGAGTGAAGCTCCCTCTACATTGTCCCCATCAAACACTCCCAGGACAAGTACAGCACGGGGTTAGATACAGAGTGAATCTCCCTCTAAACTGTCCCCATCAATCACTCCCAGGACAGTGACAGCACGGGGTTAGATACAGAGTAAAGCTCCCTCTACACTGTCCCCATCAAACACTCCCAGGACACGTACAGCACTGGGTTAGATACAGAGTAAAGCTCCCTCTACACTGTCCCCATCAAACACTCCCAGGACAGGTACAGCACAGGGTTAGATACAGAGTAAAGCTGCCTCTACACTGTCCCCATCAAACACTCCCAGGACAAGTACAGCACGGGGTTAGATACAGAGTGAAGCTCCCTCTACATTGTCCCCATCAAACACTCCCAGGACAAGTACAGCACGGGGTTAGATACAGAGTAAAGCTCCCTCTATGCTGTCCCCCATCAGACACTCCCAGGACAGGTACAGCACGGGGTTAGATACAAAGTAAAGCTGCCTCTACACTGTCCCCATCAAACACTCCGAGGACAAGTACAGCACGGGGTTAGATACAGAGTGAAGCTCCCTCTACACTGTCCCCATCAAACACTCCTGGGACAGTCACAGCACGGGGTTAGATACAGAGTAAAGCTCCCTCGACACTGTCCCCCATCAAACACTCCCAGGACAGGTACAGCACGGGGTTAGATACAGAGGAATGCTCCCTCTACACTGTCCCCCATCAAACACTCCCAGGACAGGTACAGCACGGGGGTAGACACAGAGTAAAGCTCCCTCTACACTGTCTCCATTAAACACTCCCAGGACAGGTACAGCACGGGGTTAGATACAGAGTAATGCTCCCTCTACACTGTCCCCATCAAACACTCCCAGGACAGCTACAGCACTGGGTTAGATACAGAGCAAAGCTCCCTCTACACTGTCCCCCATCAAACACTCCCAGGACAGGTACAGCACGGGGGTAGATACAGAGTAAAGCTCCCTCTACACTGTCTCAATTAAACACTCCCAGGACAGTTACAGCACGGGGTTAGATACAGAGTAAAGCTCTCTCTACACTGTCCCGATCAAACACTCCCAGGATAGGTACAGCACGGGGTTAGATACAGAACAAAGCTCCCACTACACTGTCCCCATCAAACACTCCAGGGACAGTGACAGCACGGGGTTAGATACAGAGTAAAGCTCCCTCTACACTGTCCGCATCAAACACTCCCAGGACGGTACAGCACTGGGTTAGATACAGAGCAAAGCTCCCTCTACACTGTCCCCCATCAAACACTCCCAGGACAGGTACAGCACGCTGGTAGATACAGAGTAAAGCTCCCTCTACACTGTCTCCATTAAACACTCCCAGGACAGGTAGAGCACGGGGTTAGATACAGAGTAATGCTCCCTCTACACTGTCCCCATCAAACACTCCCAAGACAGGTACAGCACTCGGTTAGATACAGAGTAAAGCTGCCTCAACACTGTCCCCATCAAACACTCCCAGGGCAGGTACAGCACGGGGTTGGATACAGAGTAAAGCTTCCTCTACACTGTCCCCATCTAACACTCCCAGGACAGTACAGCACGGGAGTAGATACAGAGTAAAACTCCCTCTACACTGTCCCCATCAAACACTCCCAGGACAGGTACAGCACAGGGTTCAAGACAGAATAAAGCTCCCTCTACACTCTCCCCATCAGACACTCCCAGGACAGGTACAGCACGGGGTTAGATACAGAGTAAAGCTCCCTCTGCACTCTCCCCATCAAACACTCCCAGGATAGGTACAGCACTGGGTTAGATACAGAGTAAAGCTCCCTCTACGCTGTCCCCCATCAGACACTCCCAGGACAGGTACAGCATGGGGTTAGATACAGAGTAAAGCTGCCTCTACACTGTCCCCATCAAACACTCCCAGGACAAGTACAGCACGGGGTATGACACAGAGTGAAGCTCCCTCTACACTGTCCCCATCAAACACTCCCAGGACAGGTACAGCACGGGGTTAGTCAGAGTAAAGCTCCCACTACACTGTCCCCATCAAACACTCCTGGGACAGTCACAGCACGGGGTTAGATACAGAGTAAAGCTCCCTCTACACTGTCCCCATCAAACACTCCCAGGACGGTACAGCACTGGGTTACATACAGAGCAAAGGTCCCTCTACACTGTCCCCCATCAAACACTCCCAGGACAGGTACAGCACGGGGGTAGATACAGAGTAAAGCTCCCTCTACACTGTCTCCATTAAACACTCCCAGGACAGTTACAGCACGGGGTTAGATACAGAGTAAAGCTCCCTTTACACTGTCCCGATCAAACACTCCCAGGCTAGGTACAGCACGGGGTTAGATACAGAACAAAGCTCCCTCTATACTGTCCCCATCAAACACTCCCAGGACAGGTACAGCACGAGATTAGATACAGAGTAAAGCTCCCTCTACGCTGTCCCCCATCAGACACTCCCAGGACAGGTACAGCACGGGGTTAGATACAGAGTAAAGCTGCCTCTACACTGTCCCCATCAAACACTCCCAGGACAAGTACAGCACGGGGGTAGATACAGAGTAAAGCTCCCTCTACACTGTCTCAATTAAACACTCCCAGGACAGTTACAGCACGGGGTTAGATACAGAGTCAAGCTCTCTCTACACTGTCCCGATCAAACACTCCCAGTATAGGTACAGCACGGGGTTAGATACAGAACAAACCTCCCACTACACTGTCCCCATCAAACACTCCAGGGACAGTGACAGCACGGGGTTAGATACAGAGTAAAGCTCCCTCTACACTGTCCGCATCAAACACTCCCAGGACGGTACAGCACTGGGTTAGATACAGAGCAAAGCTCCCTCTACACTGTCCCCATCAAACACTCCCAGGACAGGTACAGCACGCGGGTAGATACAGAGTAAAGCTCCCTCTGCACTGTCTCCATTAAACACTCCCAGGACAGGTACAGCACGGGGTTAGATACAGAGTAATGCTCCCTCTACACTGTCCCCATCAAACACTCCCAGGACAGGTACAGCACGGGGTTAGATACAGAGTAATGCTCCCTCAACACTGTCCCCATCAAACACTCCCAGGGCAGGTACAGCACGGGGTTGGATACAGAGTAAAGCTCCCTCTACACTGTCCCAATCTAACACTCCCAGGACAGTACAGCACGGGAGTAGATACAGAGTAAAGCTCCCTCTACACTGTCCCCATCAAACACTCCCAGGACAGGTACAGCACAGGGTTCAAGACAGAATAAAGCTCCCTCTACACTGTCCCCATCAAACACTCCCAGGACAGGTACAGCACGGGGTTAGATACAGAGTGAAGCTCCCTCTACATTGTCCCCATCAAACACTCCCAGGACAAGTACAGCACGGGGTTAGATACAGAGTGAATCTCCCTCTAAACTGTCCCCATCAATCACTCCCAGGACAGTGACAGCACGGGGTTAGATACAGAGTAAAGCTCCCTCTACACTGTCCCCATCAAACACTCCCAGGACACGTACAGCACTGGGTTAGATACAGAGTAAAGCTCCCTCTACACTGTCCCCATCAAACACTCCCAGGACAGGTACAGCACAGGGTTAGATACAGAGTAAAGCTGCCTCTACACTGTCCCCATCAAACACTCCCAGGACAAGTACAGCACGGGGTTAGATACAGAGTGAAGCTCCCTCTACATTGTCCCCATCAAACACTCCCAGGACAAGTACAGCACGGGGTTAGATACAGAGTAAAGCTCCCTCTATGCTGTCCCCCATCAGACACTCCCAGGACAGGTACAGCACGGGGTTAGATACAGAGTAAAGCTGCCTCTACACTGTCCCCATCAAACACTCCGAGGACAAGTACAGCACGGGGTTAGATACAGAGTGAAGCTCCCTCTACACTGTCCCCATCAAACACTCCTGGGACAGTCACAGCACGGGGTTAGATACAGAGTAAAGCTCCCTCGACACTGTCCCCCATCAAACACTCCCAGGACAGGTACAGCACGGGGTTAGGTACAGAGGAATGCTCCCTCTACACTGTCCCCCATCAAACACTCCCAGGACAGGTACAGCACGGGGGTAGACACAGAGTAAAGCTCCCTCTACACTGTCTCCATTAAACACTCCCAGGACAGGTACAGCACGGGGTTAGATACAGAGTAATGCTCCCTCTACACTGTCCCCATCAAACACTCCCAGGACAGCTACAGCACTGGGTTAGATACAGAGCAAAGCTCCCTCTACACTGTCCCCCATCAAACACTCCCAGGACAGGTACAGCACGGGGGTAGATACAGAGTAAAGCTCCCTCTACACTGTCTCAATTAAACACTCCCAGGACAGTTACAGCACGGGGTTAGATACAGAGTAAAGCTCTCTCTACACTGTCCCGATCAAACACTCCCAGGATAGGTACAGCACGGGGTTAGATACAGAACAAAGCTCCCACTACACTGTCCCCATCAAACACTCCAGGGACAGTGACAGCACGGGGTTAGATACAGAGTAAAGCTCCCTCTACACTGTCCGCATCAAACACTCCCAGGACGGTACAGCACTGGGTTAGATACAGAGCAAAGCTCCCTCTACACTGTCCCCCATCAAACACTCCCAGGACAGGTACAGCACGCTGGTAGATACAGAGTAAAGCTCCCTCTACACTGTCTCCATTAAACACTCCCAGGACAGGTAGAGCACGGGGTTAGATACAGAGTAATGCTCCCTCTACACTGTCCCCATCAAACACTCCCAAGACAGGTACAGCACTCGGTTAGATACAGAGTAAAGCTGCCTCAACACTGTCCCCATCAAACACTCCCAGGGCAGGTACAGCACGGGGTTGGATACAGAGTAAAGCTTCCTCTACACTGTCCCCATCTAACACTCCCAGGACAGTACAGCACGGGAGTAGATACAGAGTAAAACTCCCTCTACACTGTCCCCATCAAACACTCCCAGGACAGGTACAGCACAGGGTTCAAGACAGAATAAAGCTCCCTCTACACTCTCCCCATCAGACACTCCCAGGACAGGTACAGCACGGGGTTAGATACAGAGTAAAGCTCCCTCTGCACTCTCCCCATCAAACACTCCCAGGATAGGTACAGCACTGGGTTAGATACAGAGTAAAGCTCCCTCTACGCTGTCCCCCATCAGACACTCCCAGGACAGGTACAGCATGGGGTTAGATACAGAGTAAAGCTGCCTCTACACTGTCCCCATCAAACACTCCCAGGACAAGTACAGCACGTGGTATGACACAGAGTGAAGCTCCCTCTACACTGTCCCCATCAAACACTCCCAGGACAGGTACAGCACGGGGTTAGTCAGAGTAAAGCTCCCACTACACTGTCCCCATCAAACACTCCTGGGACAGTCACAGCACGGGGTTAGATACAGAGTAAAGCTCCCTCTACACTGTCCCCATCAAACACTCCCAGGACGGTACAGCACTGGGTTACATACAGAGCAAAGGTCCCTCTACACTGTCCCCCATCAAACACTCCCAGGACAGGTACAGCACGGGGGTAGATACAGAGTAAAGCTCCCTCTACACTGTCTCCATTAAACACTCCCAGGACAGTTACAGCACGGGGTTAGATACAGAGTAAAGCTCCCTTTACACTGTCCGGATCAAACACTCCCAGGCTAGGTACAGCACGGGGTTAGATACAGAACAAAGCTCCCTCTATACTGTCCCCATCAAACACTCCCAGGACAGGTACAGCACGAGATTAGATACAGAGTAAAGCTCCCTCTACGCTGTCCCCCATCAGACACTCCCAGGACAGGTACAGCACGGGGTTAGATACAGAGTAAAGCTGCCTCTACACTGTCCCCATCAAACACTCCCAGGACAAGTACAGCACGGGGGTAGATACAGAGTAAAGCTCCCTCTACACTGTCTCAATTAAACACTCCCAGGACAGTTACAGCACGGGGTTAGATACAGAGTCAAGCTCTCTCTACACTGTCCCGATCAAACACTCCCAGTATAGGTACAGCACGGGGTTAGATACAGAACAAACCTCCCACTACACTGTCCCCATCAAACACTCCAGGGACAGTGACAGCACGGGGTTAGATACAGAGTAAAGCTCCCTCTACACTGTCCGCATCAAACACTCCCAGGACGGTACAGCACTGGGTTAGATACAGAGCAAAGCTCCCTCTACACTGTCCCCCATCAAACACTCCCAGGACAGGTACAGCACGCGGGTAGATACAGAGTAAAGCTCCCTCTACCCTGTCTCCATTAAACACTCCCAGGACAGGTACAGCACGGGGTTAGATACAGAGTAATGCTCCCTCTACACTGTCCCCATCAAACACTCCCAGGACAGGTACAGCACGGGGTTAGATACAGAGTAATGCTCCCTCAACACTGTCCCCATCAAACACTCCCAGGGCAGGTACAGCACGGGGTTGGATACAGAGTAAAGCTCCCTCTACACTGTCCCAATCTAACACTCCCAGGACAGTACAGCACGGGAGTAGATACAGAGTAAAGCTCCCTCTACACTGTCCCCATCAAACACTCCCAGGACAGGTACAGCACAGGGTTCAAGACAGAATAAAGCTCCCTCTACACTGTCCCCATCAAACACTCCCAGGACAGGTACAGCACGGGGTTAGATACAGAGTGAAGCTCCCTCTACATTGTCCCCATCAAACACTCCCAGGACAAGTACAGCACGGGGTTAGATACAGAGTGAATCTCCCTCTAAACTGTCCCCATCAATCACTCCCAGGACAGTGACAGCACGGGGTTAGATACAGAGTAAAGCTCCCTCTACACTGTCCCCATCAAACACTCCCAGGACACGTACAGCACTGGGTTAGATACAGAGTAAAGCTCCCTCTACACTGTCCCCATCAAACACTCCCAGGACAGGTACAGCACAGGGTTAGATACAGAGTAAAGCTGCCTCTACACTGTCCCCATCAAACACTCCCAGGACAAGTACAGCACGGGGTTAGATACAGAGTGAAGCTCCCTCTACATTGTCCCCATCAAACACTCCCAGGACAAGTACAGCACGGGGTTAGATACAGAGTAAAGCTCCCTCTATGCTGTCCCCCATCAGACACTCCCAGGACAGGTACAGCACGGGGTTAGATACAGAGTAAAGCTGCCTCTACACTGTCCCCATCAAACACTCCGAGGACAAGTACAGCACGGGGTTAGATACAGAGTGAAGCTCCCTCTACACTGTCCCCATCAAACACTCCTGGGACAGTCACAGCACGGGGTAGATACAGAGTAAAGCTCCCTCGACACTGTCCCCCATCAAACACTCCCAGGACAGGTACAGCACGGGGTTAGATACAGAGGAATGCTCCCTCTACACTGTCCCCCATCAAACACTCCCAGGACAGGTACAGCACGGGGGTAGACACAGAGTAAAGCTCCCTCTACACTGTCTCCATTAAACACTCCCAGGACAGGTACAGCACGGGGTTAGATACAGAGTAATGCTCCCTCTACACTGTCCCCATCAGACACTCCCAGGACAGCTACAGCACTGGGTTAGATACAGAGCAAAGCTCCCTCTACACTGTCCCCCATCAAACACTCCCAGGACAGGTACAGCACGGGGGTAGATACAGAGTAAAGCTCCCTCTACACTGTCTCAATTAAACACTCCCAGGACAGTTACAGCACGGGGTTAGATACAGAGTAAAGCTCTCTCTACACTGTCCCGATCAAACACTCCCAGGATAGGTACAGCACGGGGTTAGATACAGAACAAAGCTCCCACTACACTGTCCCCATCAAACACTCCAGGGACAGTGACAGCACGGGGTTAGATACAGAGTAAAGCTCCCTCTACACTGTCCGCATCAAACACTCCCAGGACGGTACAGCACTGGGTTAGATACAGAGCAAAGCTCCCTCTACACTATCCCCCATCAAACACTCCCAGGACAGGTACAGCACGCTGGTAGATACAGAGTAAAGCTCCCTCTACACTGTCTCCATTAAACACTCCCAGGACAGGTAGAGCACGGGGTTAGATACAGAGTAATGCTCCCTCTACACTGTCCCCATCAAACACTCCCAAGACAGGTACAGCACTCGGTTAGATACAGAGTAAAGCTGCCTCAACACTGTCCCCATCAAACACTCCCAGGGCAGGTACAGCACGGGGTTGGATACAGAGTAAAGCTTCCTCTACACTGTCCCCATCTAACACTCCCAGGACAGTACAGCACGGGAGTAGATACAGAGTAAAACTCCCTCTACACTGTCCCCATCAAACACTCCCAGGACAGGTACAGCACAGGGTTCAAGACAGAATAAAGCTCCCTCTACACTCTCCCCATCAGACACTCCCAGGACAGGTACAGCACGGGGTTAGATACAGAGTAAAGCTCCCTCTGCACTCTCCCCATCAAACACTCCCAGGATAGGTACAGCACTGGGTTAGATACAGAGTAAAGCTCCCTCTACGCTGTCCCCCATCAGACACTCCCAGGACAGGTACAGCATGGGGTTAGATACAGAGTAAAGCTGCCTCTACACTGTCCCCATCAAACACTCCCAGGACAAGTACAGCACGGGGTATGACACAGAGTGAAGCTCCCTCTACACTGTCCCCATCAAACACTCCCAGGACAGGTACAGCACGGGGTTAGTCAGAGTAAAGCTCCCACTACACTGTCCCCATCAAACACTCCTGGGACAGTCACAGCACGGGGTTAGATACAGAGTAAAGCTCCCTCTACACTGTCCCCATCAAACACTCCCAGGACGGTACAGCACTGGGTTACATACAGAGCAAAGGTCCCTCTACACTGTCCCCCATCAAACACTCCCAGGACAGGTACAGCACGGGGGTAGATACAGAGTAAAGCTCCCTCTACACTGTCTCCATTAAACACTCCCAGGACAGTTACAGCACGGGGTTAGATACAGAGTAACGCTCCCTTTACACTGTCCCGATCAAACACTCCCAGTCTAGGTACAGCACGGGGTTAGATACAGAACAAAGCTCCCTCTATACTGTCCCCATCAAACACTCCCAGGACAGGTACAGCACGAGATTAGATACAGAGTAAAGCTCCCTCTACGCTGTCCCCCATCAGACACTCCCAGGACAGGTACAGCACGGGGTTAGATACAGAGTAAAGCTGCCTCTACACTGTCCCCATCAAACACTCCCAGGACAAGTACAGCACGGGGGTAGATACAGAGTAAAGCTCCCTCTACACTGTCTCAATTAAACACTCCCAGGACAGTTACAGCACGGGGTTAGATACAGAGTCAAGCTCTCTCTACACTGTCCCGATCAAACACTCCCAGTATAGGTACAGCACGGGGTTAGATACAGAACAAACCTCCCACTACACTGTCCCCATCAAACACTCCAGGGACAGTGACAGCACGGGGTTAGATACAGAGTAAAGCTCCCTCTACACTGTCCGCATCAAACACTCCCAGGACGGTACAGCACTGGGTTAGATACAGAGCAAAGCTCCCTCTACACTATCCCCCATCAAACACTCCCAGGACAGGTACAGCACGCGGGTAGATACAGAGTAAAGCTCCCTCTACCCTGTCTCCATTAAACACTCCCAGGACAGGTACAGCACGGGGTTAGATACAGAGTAAAGCTGCCTCTACACTGTCCCCATCAAAGACTCCCAGGACAAGTACAGCACGGGGTTAGATACAGAGTGAAGCTCCCTCTACATTGTCCCCATCAAACACTCCCAGGACAAGTACAGCACGGGGTTAGATACAGAGTAAAGCTCCCTCTACGCTGTCCCCCATCAGACACTCCCAGGACAGGTACAGCACGGGGTTAGATACAGAGTAAAGCTGCCCCTACACTGTCCCCATCAAACACTCCGAGGACAAGTACAGCACGGGGTTAGATACAGAGTGAAGCTCCCTCTACACTGTCCCCATCAAACACTCCCAGGACACGTACAGCACTGGGTTAGATACAGAGTAAAGCTCCCTCTACACTGTCCCCATCAAACACTCCCAGGACAGGTACAGCACAGGGTTAGATAAAGAGTAAAGCTGCCTCTACACTGTCCCCATCAAACACTCCCAGGACAAGTACAGCACGGGGTTAGATACAGAGTGAAGCTCCCTCTACATTGTCCCCATCAAACACTCCCAGGACAAGTACAGCACGGGGTTAGATACAGAGTAAAGCTCCCTCTATGCTGTCCCCCATCAGACACTCCCAGGACAGGTACAGCACGGGGTTAGATACAGAGTAAAGCTGCCTCTACACTGTCCCCATCAAACACTCCGAGGACAAGTACAGCACGGGGTTAGATACAGAGTGAAGCTCCCTCTACACTGTCCCCATCAAACACTCCTGGGACAGTCACAGCACGGGGTTAGATACAGAGTAAAGCTCCCTCGACACTGTCCCCCATCAAACACTCCCAGGACAGGTACAGCACGGGGTTAGATACAGAGGAATGCTCCCTCTACACTGTCCCCCATCAAACACTCCCAGGACAGGTACAGCACGGGGGTAGACACAGAGTAAAGCTCCCTCTACACTGTCTCCATTAAACACTCCCAGGACAGGTACAGCACGGGGTTAGATACAGAGTAATGCTCCCTCTACACTGTCCCCATCAAACACTCCCAGGACAGCTACAGCACTGGGTTAGATACAGAGCAAAGCTCCCTCTACACTGTCCCCCATCAAACACTCCCAGGACAGGTACAGCACGGGGGTAGATACAGAGTAAAGCTCCCTCTACACTGTCTCAATTAAACACTCCCAGGACAGTTACAGCACGGGGTTAGATACAGAGTAAAGCTCTCTCTACACTGTCCCGATCAAACACTCCCAGGATAGGTACAGCACGGGGTTAGATACAGAACAAAGCTCCCACTACACTGTCCCCATCAAACACTCCAGGGACAGTGACAGCACGGGGTTAGATACAGAGTAAAGCTCCCTCTACACTGTCCGCATCAAACACTCCCAGGACGGTACAGCACTGGGTTAGATACAGAGCAAAGCTCCCTCTACACTGTCCCCCATCAAACACTCCCAGGACAGGTACAGCACGCTGGTAGATACAGAGTAAAGCTCCCTCTACACTGTCTCCATTAAACACTCCCAGGACAGGTAGAGCACGGGGTTAGATACAGAGTAAAGCTGCCTCAACACTGTCCCCATCAAACACTCCCAGGGCAGGTACAGCACGGGGTTGGATACAGAGTAAAGCTTCCTCTACACTGTCCCCATCTAACACTCCCAGGACAGTACAGCACGGGAGTAGATACAGAGTAAAACTCCCTCTACACTGTCCCCATCAAACACTCCCAGGACAGGTACAGCACAGGGTTCAAGACAGAATAAAGCTCCCTCTACACTCTCCCCATCAGACACTCCCAGGACAGGTACAGCACGGGGTTAGATACAGAGTAAAGCTCCCTCTGCACTCTCCCCATCAAACACTCCCAGGATAGGTACAGCACTGGGTTAGATACAGAGTAAAGCTCCCTCTACGCTGTCCCCCATCAGACACTCCCAGGACAGGTACAGCATGGGGTTAGATACAGAGTAAAGCTGCCTCTACACTGTCCCCATCAAACACTCCCAGGACAAGTACAGCACGGGGTATGACACAGAGTGAAGCTCCCTCTACACTGTCCCCATCAAACACTCCCAGGACAGGTACAGCACGGGGTTAGTCAGAGTAAAGCTCCCACTACACTGTCCCCATCAAACACTCCTGGGACAGTCACAGCACGGGGTTAGATACAGAGTAAAGCTCCCTCTACACTGTCCCCATCAAACACTCCCAGGACGGTACAGCACTGGGTTACATACAGAGCAAAGGTCCCTCTACACTGTCCCCCATCAAACACTCCCAGGACAGGTACAGCACGGGGGTAGATACAGAGTAAAGCTCCCTCTACACTGTCTCCATTAAACACTCCCAGGACAGTTACAGCACGGGGTTAGATACAGAGTAAAGCTCCCTTTACACTGTCCCGATCAAACACTCCCAGGCTAGGTACAGCACGGGGTTAGATACAGAACAAAGCTCCCTCTATACTGTCCCCATCAAACACTCCCAGGACAGGTACAGCACGAGATTAGATACAGAGTAAAGCTCCCTCTACGCTGTCCCCCATCAGACACTCCCAGGACAGGTACAGCACGGGGTTAGATACAGAGTAAAGCTGCCTCTACACTGTCCCCATCAAACACTCCGAGGACAAGTACAGCACGGGGGTAGATACAGAGTAAAGCTCCCTCTACACTGTCTCAATTAAACACTCCCAGGACAGTTACAGCACGGGGTTAGATACAGAGTCAAGCTCTCTCTACACTGTCCCGATCAAACACTCCCAGTATAGGTACAGCACGGGGTTAGATACAGAACAAACCTCCCACTACACTGTCCCCATCAAACACTCCAGGGACAGTGACAGCACGGGGTTAGATACAGAGTAAAGCTCCCTCTACACTGTCCGCATCAAACACTCCCAGGACGGTACAGCACTGGGTTAGATACAGAGCAAAGCTCCCTCTACACTGTCCCCCATCAAACACTCCCAGGACAGGTACAGCACGCGGGTAGATACAGAGTAAAGCTCCCTCTACCCTGTCTCCATTAAACACTCCCAGGACAGGTACAGCACGGGGTTAGATACAGAGTAAAGCTGCCTCTACGCTGTCCCCATCAAAGACTCCCAGGACAAGTACAGCACGGGGTTAGATACAGAGTGAAGCTCCCTCTACATTGTCCCCATCAAACACTCCCAGGACAAGTACAGCACGGGGTTAGATACAGAGTAAAGCTCCCTCTACGCTGTCCCCCATCAGACACTCCCAGGACAGGTACAGCACGGGGTTAGATACAGAGTAAAGCTGCCCCTACACTGTCCCCATCAAACACTCCGAGGACAAGTACAGCACGGGGTTAGATACAGAGTGAAGCTCCCTCTACACTGTCCCCATCAAACACTCCTGGGACAGTCACAGCACGGGGTTAGATACAGAGTAAAGCTCCCTCTACACTGTCCCCATCAAACACTCCCAGGACGGTACAGCACTGGGTTACATACAGAGCAAAGCTCCCTCGACACTGTCCCCCATCAAACACTCCCAGGACAGGTACAGCACGGGGTTAGATACAGAGGAATGCTCCCTCTACACTGTCCCCCATCAAACACTCCCAGGACAGGTACAGCACGGGGGTAGATACAGAGTAAAGCTCCCTCTACACTGTCTCCATTAAACACTCCCAGGACAGGTACAGCACGGGGTTAGATACAGAGTAATGCTCCCTCTACACTGTCCCCATCAAACACTCCCAGGACAGCTACAGCACTGGGTTAGATACAGAGCAAAGCTCCCTCTACACTGTCACCCATCAAACACTCCCAGGACAGGTACAGCACGGGGGTAGATACAGAGTAAAGCTCCCTCTACACTGTCTCAATTAAACACTCCCAGGACAGTTACAGCACGGGGTTAGATACAGAGTAAAGCTCTCTCTACACTGTCCCGATCAAACACTCCCAGGATAGGTACAGCACGGGGTTAGATACAGAACAAAGCTCCCACTACACTGTCCACATCAAACACTCCAGGGACAGTGACAGCACGGGGTTAGATACAGAGTAAAGCTCCCTCTACACTGTCCGCATCAAACACTCCCAGGACGGTACAGCACTGGGTTAGATACAGAGCAAAGCTCCCTCTACGCTGTCCCCCATCAAACACTCCCAGGACAGGTACAGCACGCGGGTAGATACAGAGTGAAGCTCCCTCTACACTGTCTCCATTAAACACTCCCAGGACAGGTAGAGCACGGGGTTAGATACAGAGTAATGCTCCCTCTACACTGTCCCCATCAAACACTCCCAGGACAGGTACAGCACTGGGTTAGATACAGAGTAAAGCTGCCTCAACACTGTCCCCATCAAACACTCCCAGGGCAGGTACAGCACGGGGTTGGATACAGAGTAAAGCTTCCTCTACACTGTCCCCATCTAACACTCCCAGGACAGTACAGCACGGGAGTAGATACAGAGTAAAGCTCCCTCTACACTGTCCCCATCAGACACTCCCAGGACAGGTACAGCACGGGGTTAGATACAGAGTAAAGCTCCCTCTGCACTCTCCCCATCAAACACTCCCAGGATAGGTACAGCACTGGGTTAGATACAGAGTAAAGCTCCCTCTACGCTGTCCCCCATCAGACACTCCCAGGACAGGTACAGCATGGGGTTAGATACAGAGTAAAGCTGCCTCTACACTGTCCCCATCAAACACTCCCAGGACAAGTACAGCACGGGGTATGACACAGAGTGAAGCTCCCTCTACACTGTCCCCATCAAACACTCCCAGGACAGGTACAGCACGGGGTTAGTCAGAGTAAAGCTCCCACTACACTGTCCCCATCAAACACTCCTGGGACAGTCACAGCACGGGGTTAGATACAGAGTAAAGCTCCCTCTACACTGTCCCCATCAAACACTCCCAGGACGGTACAGCACTGGGTTACATACAGAGCAAAGGTCCCTCTACACTGTCCCCCATCAAACACTCCCAGGACAGGTACAGCACGGGGGTAGATACAGAGTAAAGCTCCCTTTCCACTGTCTCAATTAAACACTCCCAGGACAGTTACAGCACGGGGTTAGATACAGAGTCAAGCTCTCTCTACACTGTCCCGATCAAACACTCCCAGTATAGGTACAGCACGGGGTTAGATACAGAACAAACCTCCCACTACACTGTCCCCATCAAACACTCCAGGGACAGTGACAGCACGGGGTTAGATACAGAGTAAAGCTCCCTCTACACTGTCCGCATCAAACACTCCCAGGACGGTACAGCACTGGGTTAGATACAGAGCAAAGCTCCCTCTACACTGTCCCCCATCAAACACTCCCAGGACAGGTACAGCACGCGGGTAGATACAGAGTAAAGCTCCCTCTACCCTGTCTCCATTAAACACTCCCAGGACAGGTACAGCACGGGGTTAGATACAGAGTAAAGCTGCCTCTACACTGTCCCCATCAAAGACTCCCAGGACAAGTACAGCACGGGGTTAGATACAGAGTGAAGCTCCTTCTACATTGTCCCCATCAAACACTCCCAGGACAAGTACAGCACGGGGTTAGATACAGAGTAAAGCTCCCTCTACGCTGTCCCCCATCAGACACTCCCAGGACAGGTACAGCACGGGGTTAGATACAGAGTAAAGCTGCCCCTACACTGTCCCCATCAAACACTCCGAGGACAAGTACAGCACGGGGTTAGATACAGAGTGAAGCTCCCTCTACACTGTCCCCATCAAACACTCCTGGGACAGTCACAGCACGGGGTTAGATACAGAGTAAAGCTCCCTCTACACTGTCCCCATCAAACACTCCCAGGACGGTACAGCACTGGGTTACATACAGAGCAAAGCTCCCTCAACACTGTCCCCCATCAAACACTCCCAGGACAGGTACAGCACGGGGTTAGATACAGAGGAATGCTCCCTCTACACTGTCCCCCATCAAACACTCCCAGGACAGGTACAGCACGGGGGTAGATACAGAGTAAAGCTCCCTCTACACTGTCTCCATTAAACACTCCCAGGACAGGTACAGCACGGGGTTAGATACAGAGTAAAGCTCTCTCTACACTGTCCCGATCAAACACTCCAGGGACAGTGACAGCACGGGGTTAGATACAGAGTAAAGCTCCCTCTACACTGTCCGCATCAAACACTCCCAGGACGGTACAGCACTGGGTTAGATACAGAGCAAAGCTCCCTCTACGCTGTCCCCCATCAAACACTCCCAGGACAGGTACAGCACGCGGGTAGATACAGAGTAAAGCTCCCTCTACACTGTCTCCATTAAACACTCCCAGGACAGGTAGAGCACGGGGTTAGATACAGAGTAATGCTCCCTCTACACTGTCCCCATCAAACACTCCCAGGACAGGTACAGCACTGGGTTAGATACAGAGTAAAGCTGCCTCAACACTGTCCCCATCAAACACTCCCAGGGCAGGTACAGCACGGGGTTGGATACAGAGTAAAGCTTCCTCTACACTGTCCCCATCTAACACTCCCAGGACAGTACAGCACGGGAGTAGATACAGAGTAAAGCTCCCTCTACACTGTCCCCATCAAACACTCCCAGGACAGTACAGCACAGGGTTCAAGACAGAATAAAACTCCCTCTACACTCTCCCCATCAGACACTCCCAGGACAGGTACAGCACGGGGTTAGATACAGAGTAAAGCTCCCTCTGCACTCTCCCCATCAAACACTCCCAGGATAGGTACAGCACTGGGTTAGATACAGAGTAAAGCTCCCTCTACGCTGTCCCCCATCAGACACTCCCAGGACAGGTACAGCATGGGGTTAGATACAGAGTAAAGCTGCCTCTACACTGTCCCCATCAAACACTCCCAGGACAAGTACAGCACGGGGTATGACACAGAGTGAAGCTCCCTCTACACTGTCCCCATCAAACACTCCCAGGACAGGTACAGCACGGGGTTAGTCAGAGTAAAGCTCCCACTACACTGTCCCCATCAAACACTCCTGGGACAGTCACAGCACGGGGTAAGATACAGAGTAAAGCTCCCTCTACACTGTCCCCATCAAACACTCCCAGGACGGTACAGCACTGGGTTACATACAGAGCAAAGGTCCCTCTACACTGTCCCCCATCAAACACTCCCAGGACAGGTACAGCACGGGGGTAGATACAGAGTAAAGCTCCCTCTACACTGTCTCCATTAAACACTCCCAGGACAGTTACAGCACGGGGTTAGATACAGAGTAAAGCTCCCTTTACACTGTCCCGATCAAACACTCCCAGGCTAGGTACAGCACGGGGTTAGATACAGAACAAAGCTCCCTCTATACTGTCCCCATCAAACACTCCCAGGACAGGTACAGCACGAGATTAGATACAGAGTAAAGCTCCCTCTACGCTGTCCCCCATCAGACACTCCCAGGACAGGTACAGCACGGGGTTAGATACAGAATAAAGCTCCCTGTACACTGCCCCATCAAACACTCCTGGGACAGTCACAGCACGGGGTTAGATACAGAGTAAAGCTCCCTCTACACTGTCCCCATCAAACACTCCCAGGATAGGTACAGCACTGGGTTAGATACAGAGTAAAGCTCCCTCTACGCTGTCCCCCATCAGACACTCCCAGGACAGGTACAGCACGGGGTTAGATACAGAGTAAAGCTGCCTCTACACTGTCCCCATCAAACACTCCCAGGACAAGTACAGCACGGGGGTAGATACAGAGTAAAGCTCCCTCTACACTGTCTCAATTAAACACTCCCAGGACAGTTACAGCACGGGGTTAGATACAGAGTCAAGCTCTCTCTACACTGTCCCGATCAAACACTCCCAGGATAGGTACAGCACGGGGTTAGATACAGAACAAACCTCCCACTACACTGTCCCCATCAAACACTCCAGGGACAGTGACAGCACGGGGTTAGATACAGAGTAAAGCTCCCTCTACACTGTCCGCATCAAACACTCCCAGGACGGTACAGCACTGGGTTAGATACAGAGCAAAGCTCCCTCTACACTGTCCCCCATCAAACACTCCCAGGACAGGTACAGCACGCGGGTAGATACAGAGTAAAGCTCCCTCTACACTGTCTCCATTAAACACTCCCAGGACAGGTACAGCACGGGGTTAGATACAGAGTAATGCTCCCTCTACACTGTCCCCATCAAACACTCCCAGGACAGGTACAGCACTGGGTTAGATACAGAGTAAAGCTTCCTCAACACTGTCCCCATCAAACACTCCCAGGGCAGGTACAGCACGGGGTTGGATACAGAGTAAAGCTCCCTCTGCACTGTCCCCATCAAACACTCCCAGGACAGGTACAGCACAGGGTTCGATACAGGATAAAGCTCCCTCTACACTGTCCCAATCAAACACTCCCAGGACAGGTACAGCACCGGGTTCGATACAGAATAAAGCTCCCTCTACACTGCCCCATCAAACACTCCAAGGAGAGGTACAGCATGGGGTTAGATACAGAATAAAGCTCCCTGTACAGTGTCCCCCATCAGGCACTCCTAGGACAGGTACAGCACTGGGTTAGATACAGAGTAAAGCTCCCTCTACGCTGTCCCCCATCAAACACTCCCAGGACAGGTACAGCACGGGGTTAGATACAGAGTAAAGCTCCCTCTGCACTGTCCCCATCAAACACTCCCAGGACAGGTACAGCACTGGGTTAGATACAGAGTAAAGCTCCCTCTACGCTGTCCCCCATCAGACACTCCCAGGACAGGTACAGCACGGGGTTAGATACAGAGTAAAGCTCCCTCTACACTGTCCTCATCAAACACTCCCAGGACAGGTACAGCACGGGGTTAGGTACAGAGTAAAGCTCCCCCTACACTGTCCCCATCAAACTCTCCCAGGACAGGTACAGCACGGGGTTAGATACAGAGTAAAGCTCCCTCTACACTGTCCCCATCAAACACTCCCAGGACAGGTACAGCACGGGGTTAAATACAGAGTCAAGCTCCCTCTACACTGTCCCCCATCAAACACTCAAAGGACAGGTACAGCACGGGGTTAGATACAGAGTAAAGCTCCCCCTACACTGTCCCCATCAAACTCTCCCAGGACAGGTACAGCACGGGGCTAGATACAGAGTAAAGCTCCCTCTACGCTGTCCCCCATCAGACACTCCCAGGACAGGTACAGCACGGGGTTAGGTACAGAGTAAAGCTCCCCCTACACTGTCCCCATCAAACTCTCCCAGGACAGGTACAGCATGGGGTTAGATACAGAGTAAAGCTCGCTCTACACTGTCCCCATCAAACACTCCCAGGACAGGTACAGCACGGGGTTAGATACAGAGTGAAGCTCCCTCTAAACTGTCCCCATCAAACACTCCCAGGACAGGTACAGCACGGGGTTAGACACAGAGTAAAGCTCCCACTACACTGTCCCCATCAATCACTCCCAGGAGAGTGACAGCACGGGGTTCGATACAGAGTAAAGCTCCCTCTACACTGTCCCCATCAAACACTCCCAGGACAGGTACAGCACTGGGTTAGATACAGAGTAAAGCTCCCTCTACACTGTCCCCATCAAACACTCCCAGGATAGGTACAGCACAGGGTTCGATACAGAATAAAGCTCCCTCTACACTGTCCCCATCAAACACTCCCAGGACAGGTACAGCACAGGGTTCGATAAGGAATAAAGCTCCCTCTACACTGCCCCATCAAACACTCCAAGGACAGGTACAGCATGGGGTTAGATACAGAGTAAAGCTCCCTCTACACTGTCCCCATCAAACACTCCCAGGACAGTTACAGCACTGGGTTAGATACAGAGTAAAGCTCCCTCTACGCTGTCCCCCATCAGACACTCCCAGGACAGGTACAGCACGGGGTTAGATACAGAGTAAAGCTCCCTCTGCACTGTCCCCATCAAACACTCCCAGGATAGGTACAGCACTGGGTTAGATACAGAGTAAAGCTCCCTCGACGCTGTCCCCCATCAGACACTCCCAGGACAGGTACAGCATGGGGTTAGATACAGAGTAAAGCTGCCTCTACACTGTCCCCATCAAACACTCCCAAGACAGGTACAGCACGGGGTATGACACAGAGTGAAGCTCCCTCTACACTGTCACCATCAAACACTCCCAGGACAGGTACAGCACGGGGTTAGTCACAGAGTAAAGCTCCCACTACACTGTCCCCATCAAACACTCCTGGGACAGTCACAGCACGGGGTTAGATACGGAGTAAAGCTCCCTCTACACTGTCCCCATCAAACACTCCCAGGACGGTACAGCACTGGGTTACATACAGAGCAAAGCTCCCTCTACACTGTCCCCCATCAAACACTCCCAGGACAGGCACAGCACGGGGGTAGATACAGAGTAAAGCTCCCTCTACACTGTCTCCATTAAACACTCCCAGGACAGTTACAGCACGGGGTTAGATACAGAGTAAAGCTCCCTTTACACTGTCCCGATCAAACACTCCCAGGCTAGGTACAGCACGGGGTTAGATACAGAACAAAGCTCCCTCTACACTGTCCCCATCAAACACTCCCAGGACAGGTACAGCATGAGATTAGATACAGAGTAATACTCCCTCTACACTGTCCCCATCAAACACTCCCAGGGCAGGTACAGCACGGGGTTAGATACAGAGTAAGGCTCCCTCTACACTGTCCCCATCTAACACTCCCAGGACAGGTACAGCATGGGAGTAGATGCAGAGTAAAGCTCCCTCTACACTGTCCCCATCAAACACTCCCAGGACAGGTACATCATGGGGTTTGATACAGAATAAAGCTCCCTCTACACTGTCCCCATCAAACACTCCCAGGACAGGTACAGCACAGCGTTCGATACAGAATAAAGCTCCCTCTACACTGTCCCCATCAAACACTCCCAGGACAGGTACAGCACAGGGTTCGATACAGAATAAAGCTCCCTCTACACTGTCCCCATCAAACACTCCCAGGACAGGTACAGCACAGGGTTCGATACAGAATAAAGCTCCCTCTACACTGCCCCATCAAACACTCCCAGGACAGGTACAGCACTGGGTTAGATACAGACTAAAGCTCCCTCTACGCTGTCCCCCATCAGACACTCCCAGGACAGGTACAGCACGGGGTTAGATACAGAGTAAAGCTCCCTCTACACTGTCCTCATCAAACACTCCCAGGACAGGTACAGCACGGGGTTAGGTACAGAGGAAAGCTCCCCCTACACTGTACCCATCAAACTCTCCCAGGACAGGTACAGCACGGGGTTAGATACAGAGTAAAGCTCCCACTATACTGTCCCCATCAATCACTCCCAGGAGAGTGACAGCACGGGGTTCGATACAGAGTAAAGCTCCCTCTACACTGTCCCCATCAAACACTCCCAGGACAGGTACAGCACTGGGTTAGATACAGAGTAAAGCTCCCTCTACACTGTCCCCATCAAACACTCCCAGGACAGGTACAGCACTGGGTTAGATACAGAGTAAAGCTGCCTCAACACTGTCCCCATCAAACACTCTCAGGACAGGTACAGCACGGGGTTAGGTACAGAGTAAAGCTCCCCCTACACTGTCCCCATCAAACTCTCCCAGGACAGGTACAGCACGGGGTTAGATACAGAGTAAAGCTCCCTCTACACTGTCCCCATCAAACACTCCCAGGACAGGTACAGCACGGGGTTAAATACAGAGTCAAGCTCCCTCTACACTGTCCCCCATCAAACACTCAAAGGACAGGTACAGCACGGGGTTAGGTACAGAGTAAAGCTCCCCCTACACTGTCCCCATCAAACTCTCCCAGGACAGGTCCAGCACGGGGTTAGATACAGAGTAAAGCTCCCCCTACACTGTCCCCATCAAACACTCCAAGGACAGGTACAGCATGGGGTTGATACAGAGTAAAGCTCCCTCTACGCTGTCCCCCATCAGACACTCCTAGGACAGGTACAGCACGGGGTTAGATACAGAGTAAAGCTCCCTCTGCACTGTCCCCATCAAACACTCCCAGGATAGGTACAGCACTGGGTTAGATACAGAGTAAAGCTCCCTCTACGCTGTCCCCCATAAGACACTCCCAGGACAGGTACAGCATTGGGTTAGATACAGAGTAAAGCTGCCTCTACACTGTCCCCATCAAACACTCCCAAGACAAGTACAGCACGGGGTATGACACAGAGTGAAGCTCCCTCTACACTGTCCCCATCAAACACTCCCAGGACAGGTACAGCACGGGGTTAGTCACAGAGTAAAGCTCCCACTACACTGTCCCCATCAAACACTCCTGGGACAGTCACAGCACGGGGTTAGATACGGAGTAAAGCTCCCTCTACACTGTCCCCATCAAACACTCCCAGGACGGTACAGCACTGGGTTACATACAGAGCAAAGCTCCCTCTACACTGTCCCCCATCAAACACTCCCAGGACAGGCACAGCACGGGGGTAGATACAGAGTAAAGCTCCCTCTACACTGTCTCCATTAAACACTCCCAGGACAGTTACAGCACGGGGTTAGATACAGAGTAAAGCTCCCTTTACACTGTCCCGATCAAACACTCCCAGGCTAGGTACAGCACGGGGTTAGATACAGAACAAAGCTCCCTCTACACTGTCCCCATCAAACACTCCCAGGACAGGTACAGCATGAGATTAGATACAGAGTAATACTCCCTCTACACTGTCCCCATCAAACACTCCCAGGGCAGGTACAGCACGGGGTTAGATACAGAGTAAGGCTCCCTCTACACTGTCCCCATCTAAAACTCCCAGGACAGGTACAGCACGGGAGTAGATGCAGAGTTACGCTCCCTCTACACTGTCCCCATCAAACACTCCCAGGACAGGTACAGCATGGGGTTTGATACAGAATAAAGCTCCCTCTACACTGTCCCCATCAAACACTCCCAGGACTGGTACAGCACAGGGTTCGATACAGAATAAAGCTCCCTCTACACTGTCCCCATCAAACACTCCCAGGACAGGTACAGCACAGGGTTCGATACAGAATAAAGCTCCCTCTACACTGTCCCCATCAAACACTCCCAGGACAGGTACAGCACAGGGTTCGATACAGAATAAAGCTCCCTCTACACTGCCCCATCAAACACTCCAAGGACAGGTACAGCATGGGGTTAGATACAGAGTAAAGCTCCCTCTACGCTGTCCCCCATCAGACACTCCTAGGACAGGTACAGCACGGGGTTAGATACAGAGTAAAGCTCCCTCTACACTGTCCCCATCAAACACTCCCAGGACAGGTACAGCACTGGGTTAGATACAGAGTAAAGCTCCCTCTACGCTGTCCCCCATCAGACACTCCCAGGACAGGTACAGCACGGGGTTAGATACAGAGTGAAGCTCCCTCTACACTGTCCTCATCAAACACTCCCAGGACAGGTACAGCACGGGGTTAGGTACAGAGGAAAGCTCCCCCTACACTGTCCCCATCAAACTCTCCCAGGACAGGTACAGCACGGGGTTAGACACAGAGTAAAGCTCCCACTATACTGTCCCCATCAATCACTCCCAGGAGAGTGACAGCACGGGGTTCGATACAGAGTAAAGCTCCCTCTACACTGTCCCCATCAAACACTCCCAGGACAGTTACAGCACGGGGTTAGATACAGAGTAAAGCTCCCTTTATACTGTCCCGATCAAACACTCCCAGGCTAGGTACAGCACGGGGTTAGATACAGAACAAAGCTCCCTCTACACTGTCCCCATCAAACACTCCCAGGACAGGTACAGCATGAGATTAGATACAGAGTAATACTCCCTCTACACTGTCCCCATCAAACACTCCCAGGGCAGGTACAGCACGGAGTTAGATACAGAGTAAGGCTCCCTCTACACTGTCCCCATCTAAAACTCCCAGGACAGGTACAGCACGGGAGTAGATGCAGAGTTACGCTCCCTCTACACTGTCCCCATCAAACACTCCCAGGACAGGTACAGCATGGGGTTTGATACAGAATAAAGCTCCCTCTACACTGTCCCCATCAAACACTCCCAGGACTGGTACAGCACAGGGTTCGATACAGAATAAAGCTCCCTCTACACTGTCCCCATCAAACACTCCCAGGACAGGTACAGCACAGGGTTCGATACAGAATAAAGCTCCCTCTACACTGTCCCCATCAAACACTCCCAGGACAGGTACAGCACAGGGTTCGATACAGAATAAAGCTCCCTCTACACTGCCCCATCAAACACTCCAAGGACAGGTACAGCATGGGGTTAGATACAGAGTAAAGCTCCCTCTACGCTGTCCCCCATCAGACACTCCTAGGACAGGTACAGCACGGGGTTAGATACAGAGTAAAGCTCCCTCTACACTGTCCCCATCAAACACTCCCAGGACAGGTACAGCACTGGGTTAGATACAGAGTAAAGCTCCCTCTACGCTGTCCCCCATCAGACACTCCCAGGACAGGTACAGCACGGGGTTAGATACAGAGTGAAGCTCCCTCTACACTGTCCTCATCAAACACTCCCAGGACAGGTACAGCACGGGGTTAGGTACAGAGGAAAGCTCCCCCTACACTGTCCCCATCAAACTCTCCCAGGACAGGTACAGCACGGGGTTAGACACAGAGTAAAGCTCGCACTATACTGTCCCCATCAATCACTCCCAGGAGAGTGACAGCACGGGGTTCGATACAGAGTAAAGCTCCCTCTACACTGTCCCCATCAAACACTCCCAGGACAGGTACAGCACTGGGTTAGATACAGAGTAAAGCTCCCTCTACGCTGTCCCCCATCAGACACTCCCAGGACAGGTACAGCACTGGGTTAGATACAGAGTAAAGCTGCCTCAACACTGTCCCCATCAAACACTCCCAGGGCAGGTACAGCACGGGGTTGGATACAGAGTAAAGCTCCCTCTACACTGTCCCCATCAAACACTCCCAGGGCAGGTACAGCACAGGGTTAGATACAGAGTATAGCTCCCTCTACACTGTCCCCATCAAACACTCCCAGGACAGGTACAGCACGGGGTTAGATACAGAGTAAAGCTCCCTCTACACTGTCCCCATCAAACACTCCCAGGACAGGTACAGCACGGGGTTAGATACAGAGTAAAGCTCCCTCTACACTGTCCCCCATCAGACACTCCCAGGACAGGTACAGCACGGGGTTAGATACAGAATAAAGCTCCCTCTACACTGTCCCCATCAAACACTCCCAGGACAGGTACAGCACGGGGTTAAATACAGAGTCAAGCTCCCTCTACACTGTCCCCCATCAAACACTCAAAGGACAGGTACAGCACGGGGTTAGATACAGAGTAAAGCTCCCCCTACACTGTCCCCATCAAACTCTCCCAGGACAGGTACAGCACGGGGCTAGATACAGAGTAAAGCTCCCTCTGCACTGTCCCCATCAAACACTCCCAGGACAGCTACAGCACAGTGTTCGATACAGAATAAAGCTCCCTCTACACTGCCCCATCAAACACTCCAAGGACAGGTACAGCATGGGGTTGATACAGAGTAAAGCTCCCTCTACGCTGTCCCCCATCAGACACTCCTAGGACAGGTACAGCACGGGGTTAGATAGAGAGTAAAGCTCCCTCTACACTGTCCCCATCAAACACTCCCAGGACAGGTACAGCACTGGGTTAGATACAGAGTAAAGCTCCCTCTACGCTGTCCCCCATCAGACACTCCCAGGACAGGTACAGCACGGGGTTAGATACAGAGTAAAGCTCCCTCTACACTGTCCTCATCAAACACTCCCAGGACAGGTACAGCACGGGGTTAGGTACAGAGTAAAGCTCCCCCTACACTGTCCCCATCAAACTCTCCCAGGACAGGTACAGCATGGGGTTAGATACAGAGTAAAGCTCGCTCTACACTGTCCCCATCAAACACTCCCAGGACAGGTACAGCACGGGGTTAGATACAGAGTGAAGCTCCGTCTAAACTGTCCCCATCAAACACTCCCAGGACAGGTACAGCACGGGGTTAGACACAGAGTAAAGCTCCCACTACACTGTCCCCATCAATCACTCCCAGGAGAGTGACAGCACGGGGTTCGATACAGAGTAAAGCTCCCTCTACACTGTCCCCATCAAACACTCCCAGGACAGGTACAGCACGGGGTTAGACACAGAGTAAAGCTCCCTCTACACTGTCCCCATCAAACACTCCCAGGACAGGTACAGCACAGGGTTCGATACGGAATAAAGCTCCCTCTACACTGCCCCATCAAACACTCCAAGGACAGGTACAGCATGGGGTTAGATACAGAGTAAAGCTCCCTCTACACTGTCCCCATCAAACACTCCCAGGACAGGTACAGCACTGGGTTAGATACAGAGTAAAGCTCCCTCTACGCTGTCCCCCATCAGACACTCCCAGGACAGGTACAGCACGGGGTTAGATACAGGGTAAAGCTCCCTCTGCACTGTCCCCATCAAACACTCCCAGGATAGGTACAGCTCTGGGTTAGATACAGAGTAAAGCTCCCTCTACGCTGTCCCCCATCAGACACTCCCAGGACAGGTACAGCATGGGGTTAGATACAGAGTAAAGCTGCCTCTACACTGTCCCCATCAAACACTCCCAAGACAAGTACAGCATGGGGTATGACACAGAGTGAAGCTCCCTCTACACTGTCCCCATCAAACACTCCCAGGACAGGTGCAGCACGGGGTTAGTCACAGCTAAAGCTCCCACTACACTGTCCCCATCAAACACTCCTGGGACAGTCACAGCACGGGGTTAGATACGGAGTAAAGCTCCCTCTACACTGTCCCCATCAAACACTCCCAGGACGGTACAGCACTGGGTTACATACAGAGCAAAGCTCCCTCTACACTGTCCCCCATCAAACACTCCCAGGACAGGCACAGCACGGGGGTAGATACAGAGTAAAGCTCCCTCTACACTGTCTCCATTAAACACTCCCAGGACAGGTACAGCACAGGGTTCGATACAGAATAAAGCTCCCTCTACACTGTCCCCATCAAACACTCCCAGGACAGGTACAGCACAGGGTTCGATACAGAATAAAGCTCCCTCTACACTGTCCCCATCAAACACTCCCAGGACAGGTACAGCACAGGGTTCGATACAGAATAAAGCTCCCTCTACACTGCCCCATCAAACACTCCAAGGACAGGTACAGCATGGGGTTAGATACAGAGTAAAGCTCCCTCTACGCTGTCCCCCATCAGACACTCCTAGGACAGGTACAGCACGGGGTTAGATACAGAGTAAAGCTCCCTCTACACTGTCCCCATCAAACACTCCCAGGACAGGTACAGCACTGGGTTAGATACAGAGTAAAGCTCCCTCTACGCTGTCCCCCATCAGACACTCCCAGGACAGGTACAGCACGGGGTTAGATACAGAGTAAAGCTCCCTCTACACTGTCCTCATCAAACACTCCCAGGACAGGTACAGCACGGGGTTAGGTACAGAGGAAAGCTCCCCCTACACTGTCCCCATCAAACTCTCCCAGGACAGGTACAGCACGGGGTTAGACACAGAGTAAAGCTCCCACTATACTGTCCCCATCAATCACTCCCAGGAGAGTGACAGCACGGGGTTCGAGACAGAGTAAAGCTCCCTCTACACTGTCCCCATCAAACACTCCCAGGACAGGTACAGCACTGGGTTAGATACAGAGTAAAGCTCCCTCTACACTGTCCCCATCAAACACTCCCAGGACAGGTACAGCACTGGGTTAGATACAGAGTAAAGCTGCCTCAACACTGTCCCCATCAAACACTCCCAGGGCAGGTACAGCACGGGGTTGGATACAGAGTAAAGCTCCCTCTACACTGTCCCCATCAAACACTCCCAGGACAGGTACAGCACAGGGTTCGATACAGAATAAAGCTCCCCCTACACTGTCCCCATCAAACTCTCCCAGGACAGGTACAGCACGGGGTTAGATACAGAGTAAAGCTCCCTCTACACTGTCCCCATCAAACACTCCCAGGACAGGTACAGCACGGGGTTAAATACAGAGTCAAGCTCCCTCTACACTGTCCCCCATCAAACACTCAAAGGACAGGTACAGCACGGGGTTAGATACAGAGTAAAGCTCCCCCTACACTGTCCCCATCAAACACTCCAAGGACAGGTACAGCATGGGGTTGATACAGAGTAAAGCTCCCTCTACGCTGTCCCCCATCAGACACTCCTAGGACAGGTACAGCACGGGGTTAGATACAGAGTAAAGCTCCCTCTGCACTGTCCCCATCAAACACTCCCAGGATAGGTACAGCACTGGGTTAGATACAGAGTAAAGCTCCCTCTACGCTGTCCCCCATAAGACACTCCCAGGACAGGTACAGCATTGGGTTAGATACAGAGTAAAGCTGCCTCTACACTGTCCCCATCAAACACTCCCAAGACAAGTACAGCACGGGGTATGACACAGAGTGAAGCTCCCTCTACACTGTCCCCATCAAACACTCCCAGGACAGGTACAGCACGGGGTTAGTCACAGAGTAAAGCTCCCACTACACTGTCCCCATCAAACACTCCTGGGACAGTCACAGCACGGGGTTAGATACGGAGTAAAGCTCCCTCTACACTGTCCCCATCAAACACTCCCAGGACGGTACAGCACTGGGTTACATACAGAGCAAAGCTCCCTCTACACTGTCCCCCATCAAACACTCCCAGGACAGGCACAGCACGGGGGTAGATACAGAGTAAAGCTCCCTCTACACTGTCTCCATTAAACACTCCCAGGACAGTTACAGCACGGGGTTAGATACAGAGTAAAGCTCCCTTTACACTGTCCCGATCAAACACTCCCAGGCTAGGTACAGCACGGGGTTAGATACAGAACAAAGCTCCCTCTACACTGTCCCCATCAAACACTCCCAGGACAGGTACAGCATGAGATTAGATACAGAGTAATACTCGCTCTACACTGTCCCCATCAAACACTCCCAGGGCAGGTACAGCACGGGGTTAGATACAGAGTAAGGCTCCCTCTACACTGTCCCCATCTAAAACTCCCAGGACAGGTACAGCACGGGAGTAGATGCAGAGTTACGCTCCCTCTACACTGTCCCCATCAAACACTCCCAGGACAGGTACAGCATGGGGTTTGATACAGAATAAAGCTCCCTCTACACTGTCCCCATCAAACACTCCCAGGACTGGTACAGCACAGGGTTCGATACAGAATAAAGCTCCCTCTACACTGTCCCCATCAAACACTCCCAGGACAGGTACAGCACAGGGTTCGATACAGAATAAAGCTCCCTCTACACTGTCCCCATCAAACACTCCCAGGACAGGTACAGCACAGGGTTCGATACAGAATAAAGCTCCCTCTACACTGCCCCATCAAACACTCCAAGGACAGGTACAGCATGGGGTTAGATACAGAGTAAAGCTCCCTCTACGCTGTCCCCCATCAGACACTCCTAGGACAGGTACAGCACGGGGTTAGATACAGAGTAAAGCTCCCTCTACACTGTCCCCATCAAACACTCCCAGGACAGGTACAGCACTGGGTTAGATACAGAGTAAAGCTCCCTCTACGCTGTCCCCCATCAGACACTCCCAGGACAGGTACAGCACGTGGTTAGATACAGAGTGAAGCTCCCTCTACACTGTCCTCATCAAACACTCCCAGGACAGGTACAGCACGGGGTTAGGTACAGAGGAAAGCTCCCCCTACACTGTCCCCATCAAACTCTCCCAGGACAGGTACAGCACGGGGTTAGACACAGAGTAAAGCTCCCACTATACTGTCCCCATCAATCACTCCCAGGACAGGTACAGCACTGGGTTAGATACAGAGTAAAGCTCCCTCTACGCTGTCCCCCATCAGACACTCCCAGGACAGGTACAGCACTGGGTTAGATACAGAGTAAAGCTGCCTCAACACTGTCCCCATCAAACACTCCCAGGACAGGTACAGCACTGGGTTAGATACAGAGTAAAGCTCCCTCTACGCTGTCCCCCATCAGACACTCCCAGGACAGGTACAGCACGGGGTTAGATACAGAGTAAAGCTCCCTCTACACTATCCCCATCAAACACTCCCAGGACAGGTACAGCATGGGGTTGATACAGAGTAAAGCTCCCTCTACGCTGTCACCCATCAGACACTCCTAGGACAGGTACAGCACGGGGTTAGATAGAGAGTAAAGCTCCCTCTACACTGTCCCCATCAAACACTCCCAGGACAGGTACAGCACTGGGTTAGATACAGAGTAAAGCTCCCTCTACGCTGTCCCCCATCAGACACTCCCAGGACAGGTACAGCACGGGGTTAGATACAGAGTAAAGCTCCCTCTACACTGTCCTCATCAAACACTCCCAGGACAGGTACAGCACGGGGTTAGGTACAGAGTAAAGCTCCCCCTACACTGTCCCCATCAAACTCTCCCAGGACAGGTACAGCATGGGGTTAGATACAGAGTAAAGCTCGCTCTACACTGTCCCCATCAAACACTCCCAGGACAGGTACAGCACGGGGTTAGATACAGAGTGAAGCTCCGTCTAAACTGTCCCCATCAAACACTCCCAGGACAGGTACAGCACGGGGTTAGACACAGAGTAAAGCTCCCACTACACTGTCCCCATCAATCACTCCCAGGAGAGTGACAGCACGGGGTTCGATACAGAGTAAAGCTCCCTCTACACTGTCCCCATCAAACACTCCCAGGACAGGTACAGCACGGGGTTAGACACAGAGTAAAGCTCCCTCTACACTGTCCCCATCAAACACTCCCAGGACAGGTACAGCACAGGGTTCGATACGGAATAAAGCTCCCTCTACACTGCCCCATCAAACACTCCAAGGACAGGTACAGCATGGGGTTAGATACAGAGTAAAGCTCCCTCTACACTGTCCCCATCAAACACTCCCAGGACAGGTACAGCACTGGGTTAGATACAGAGTAAAGCTCCCTCTACGCTGTCCCCCATCAGACACTCCCAGGACAGGTACAGCACGGGGTTAGATACAGGGTAAAGCTCCCTCTGCACTGTCCCCATCAAACACTCCCAGGATAGGTACAGCACTGGGTTAGATACAGAGTAAAGCTCCCTCTACGCTGTCCCCCATCAGACACTCCCAGGACAGGTACAGCATGGGGTTAGATACAGAGTAAAGCTGCCTCTACACTGTCCCCATCAAACACTCCCAAGACAAGTACAGCATGGGGTATGACACAGAGTGAAGCTCCCTCTACACTGTCCCCATCAAACACTCCCAGGACAGGTGCAGCACGGGGTTAGTCACAGCTAAAGCTCCCACTACACTGTCCCCATCAAACACTCCTGGGACAGTCACAGCACGGGGTTAGATACGGAGTAAAGCTCCCTCTACACTGTCCCCATCAAACACTCCCAGGACGGTACAGCACTGGGTTACATACAGAGCAAAGCTCCCTCTACACTGTCCCCCATCAAACACTCCCAGGACAGGCACAGCACGGGGGTAGATACAGAGTAAAGCTCCCTCTACACTGTCTCCATTAAACACTCCCAGGACAGGTACAGCACAGGATTCGATACAGAATAAAGCTCCCTCTACACTGTCCCCATCAAACACTCCCAGGACAGGTACAGCACAGGGTTCGATACAGAATAAAGCTCCCTCTACACTGTCCCCATCAAACACTCCCAGGACAGGTACAGCACAGGGTTCGATACAGAATAAAGCTCCCTCTACACTGCCCCATCAAACACTCCAAGGACAGGTACAGCATGGGGTTAGATACAGAGTAAAGCTCCCTCTACGCTGTCCCCCATCAGACACTCCTAGGACAGGTACAGCACGGGGTTAGATACAGAGTAAAGCTCCCTCTACACTGTCCCCCATCAGACACTCCCAGGACAGGTACAGCACGGGGTTAGATACAGAGTAAAGCTCCCTCTACACTGTCCTCATCAAACACTCCCAGGACAGGTACAGCACGGGGTTAGGTACAGAGGAAAGCTCCCCCTACACTGTCCCCATCAAACTCTCCCAGGACAGGTACAGCACGGGGTTAGACACAGAGTAAAGCTCCCACTATACTGTCCCCATCAATCACTCCCAGGAGAGTGACAGCACGGGGTTCGATACAGAGTAAAGCTCCCTCTACACTGTCCCCATCAAACACTCCCAGGACAGGTACAGCACTGGGTTAGATACAGAGTAAAGCTCCCTCTACACTGTCCCCATCAAACACTCCCAGGACAGGTACAGCACTGGGTTAGATACTGAGTAAAGCTGCCTCAACACTGTCCCCATCAAACACTCCCAGGACAGGTACAGCACTGGGTTAGATACAGAGTAAAGCTCCCTCTACACTGTCCCCATCAAACACTCCCAGGACAGGTACAGCACTGGGTTAGATACAGAGTAAAGCTGCCTCAACACTGTCCCCATCAAACACTCCCAGGGCAGGTACAGCACGGGGTTGGATACAGAGTAAAGCTCCCTCTACACTGTCCCCATCAAACACTCCCAGGACAGGTACAGCACAGGGTTCGATACAGAATAAAGCTCCCTCTACACTGTCCCCATCAAACACTCCCAGGGCAGGTACAGCATGGGGTTAGATACAGAGTAAAGCTCCCTCTACACTGTCCCCATCAAACACTCCCAGGACAGGTACAGCACGGGGTTAGATACAGAGTAAAGCTCCCTCTACACTATCCCCATCAAACACTCCTAGGACAGGTACAGCACGGGGTTAGATACAGAGTAAAGCTCCCTCTACACTATCCCCATCAAACACTCCCAGGACAGGTACAGCACTGGGTTAGATACAGAGTAAAGCTCCCTCTACGCTGTCCCCCATCAGACACTCCCAGGACAGGTACAGCACGGGGTTAGATACAGAGTAAAGCTCCCTCTACACTGTCCTCATCAAACACTCTCAGGACAGGTACAGCACGGGGTTAGGTACAGAGTAAAGCTCCCCCTACACTGTCCCCATCAAACTCTCCCAGGACAGGTACAGCACGGGGTTAGATACAGAGTAAAGCTCCCTCTACACTGTCCCCATCAAACACTCCCAGGACAGGTACAGCACGGGGTTAAATACAGAGTCAAGCTCCCTCTACACTGTCCCCCATCAAACACTCAAAGGACAGGTACAGCACGGGGTTAGATACAGAGTAAAGCTCCCCCTACACTGTCCCCATCAAACTCTCCCAGGACAGGTACAGCACGGGGCTAGATACAGAGTAAAGCTCCCTCTGCACTGTCCCCATCAAACACTCCCAGGACAGCTACAGCACAGGGTTCAATACAGAATAAAGCTCCCTCTACACTGCCCCATCAAACACTCCAAGGACAGGTACAGCATGGGGTTGATACAGAGTAAAGCTCCCTCTACGCTGTCCCCCATCAGACACTCCTAGGACAGGTACAGCACGGGGTTAGATACAGAGTAAAGCTCCCTCTACACTGTCCCCATCAAACACTCCCAGGACAGGTACAGCACTGGGTTAGATACAGAGTAAAGCTCCCTCTACGCTGTCCCCCATCAGACACTCCCAGGACAGGTACAGCACGGGGTTAGATAGAGAGTAAAGCTCCCTCTACACTGTCCTCATCAAACACTCCCAGGACAGGTACAGCACGGGGTTAGGTACAGAGTAAAGCTCCCCCTACACTGTCCCCATCAAACTCTCCCAGGACAGGTACAGCATGGGGTTAGATACAGAGTAAAGCTCGCTCTACACTGTCCCCATCAAACACTCCCAGGACAGGTACAGCACGGGGTTAGATACAGAGTGAAGCTCCGTCTAAACTGTCCCCATCAAACACTCCCAGGACAGGTACAGCACGGGGTTAGACACAGAGTAAAGCTCCCACTACACTGTCCCCATCAATCACTCCCAGGAGAGTGACAGCACGGGGTTCGATACAGAGTAAAGCTCCCTCTACACTGTCCCCATCAAACACTCCCAGGACAGGTACAGCACTGGGTTAGATACAGAGTAAAGCTCCCTCTACACTGTCCCCATCAAACAGTCCCAGGTTAGGTACAGCACAGGGTTCGATACAGAATAAAGCTCCCTCTACTCTGTCCCCATCAAACACTCCCAGGACAGGTACAGCACTGGGTTAGATACAGAGTAAAGCTCCCTCTACGCTGTCCCCCATCAGACACTCCCAGGACAGGTACAGCATGCGGTTAGATACAGAGTAAAGCTGCCTCTACACTGTCCCCATCAAACACTCCCAAGACAAGTACAGCACGGGGTATGACACAGAGTGAAGCTCCCTCTACACTGTCCCCATCAAACACTCCCAGGACAGGTACAGCACGGGGTTAGTCACAGAGTAAAGCTCCCACTACACTGTCCCCATCAAACACTCCTGGCACAGTCACAGCACGGGGTTAGATACGGAGTAAAGCTCCCTCTACACTGTCCCCATCAAACACTCCCAGGACGATACAGCACTGGGTTACATACAGAGCAAAGCTCCCTCTACACTGTCCCCCATCAAACACTCCCAGGACAGGCACAGCACGGGGGTAGATACAGAGTAAAGCTCCCTCTACACTGTCTCCATTAAACACTCCCAGGACAGTTACAGCACGGGGTTAGATACAGAGTAAAGCTCCCTTTACACTGTCCCGATCAAACACTCCCAGGCTAGGTACAGCACGGGGTTAGATACAGAACAAAGCTCCCTCTACACTGTCCCCATCAAACACTCCCAGGACAGGTACAGCATGAGATTAGATACAGAGTAATACTCCCTCTACACTGTCCCCATCAAACACTCCCAGGGCAGGTACAGCACGGGGTTAGATACAGAGTAAGGCTCCCTCTACACTGTCCCCATCTAACACTCCCAGGACAGGTACAGCACGGGAGTAGATGCAGAGTAAAGCTCCCTCTACACTGTCCCCATCAAACACTCCCAGGACAGGTACAGCACGGGGTTTGATACAGAATAAAGCACCCTCTACACTGTCCCCATCAAACATTCCCAGGACAGGTACAGCACAGGGTTCGATACAGAATAAAGCTCCCTCTACACTGTCCCCATCAAACACTCCCAGGACAGGTACAGCACAGGGTTCGATACAGAATAAAGCTCCCTCTACACTGTCCCCATCAAACACTCCCAGGACAGGTACAGCACAGGGTTCGATACGGAATAAAGCTCCCTCTACACTGCCCCATCAAACACTCCAAGGACAGGTACAGCATGGGGTTAGATACAGAGTAAAGCTCCCTCTACACTGTCCCCATCAAACACTCCCAGGACAGGTACAGCACTGGGTTAGATACAGAGTAAAGCTCCCTCTACGCTGTCCCCCATCAGACACTCCCAGGACAGGTACAGCACGGCGTTAGATACAGAGTAAAGCTCCCTCTGCACTGTCCCCATCAAACACTCCCAGGACAGGTACAGCACGGGGTTAGTCACAGAGTAAAGCTCCCACTACACTGTCCCCATCAAACACTCCTGGGACAGTCACAGCACGGGGTTAGATACGGAGTAAAGTTCCCTCTACACTGTCCCCATCAAACACTCCCAGGACGGTACAGCACTGGGTTACATACAGAGCAAAGCTCCCTCTACACTGTCCCCCATCAAACACTCCCAGGACAGGCACAGCACGGGGGTAGATACAGAGTAAAGCTCCCTCTACACTGTCTCCATTAAACACTCCCAGGACAGTTACAGCACGGGGTTAGATACAGAGTAAAGCTCCCTTTACACTGTCCCGATCAAACACTCCCAGGCTAGGTACAGCACGGGGTTAGATACAGAACAAAGCTCCCTCTACACTGTCCCCATCAAACACTCCCAGGACAGGTACAGCATGAGATTAGATACAGAGTAATACTCCCTCTACACTGTCCCCATCAAACACTCCCAGGGCAGGTACAGCACGGGGTTAGATACAGAATAAGGCTCCCTCTACACTGTCCCCATCTAACACTCCCAGGACAGGTACAGCACGGGAGTAGATGCAGAGTAAAGCTCCCTCTACACTGTCCACATCAAACACTCCCAGGACAGGTACAGCACGGGGTTTGATACAGAATAAAGCTCCCTCTACACTGTCCCCATCAAACATTCCCAGGACAGGTACAGCACAGGGTTCGATACAGAATAAAGCTCCCTCTACACTGTCCCCATCAAACACTCCCAGGACAGGTACAGCACAGGGTTCGATACAGAATAAAGCTCCCTCTACACTGTCCCCATCAAACACTCCCAGGACAGGTACAGCACAGTGTTCGATACAGAATAAAGCTCCCTCTACACTGCCCCATCAAACACTCCAAGGACAGGTACAGCATGGGGTTAGATACAGAGTAAAGCTCCCTCTACGCTGTCCCCCATCAGACACTCCTAGGACAGGTACAGCACGGGGTTAGATACAGAGTAAAGCTCCCTCTACACTGTCCCCATCAAACACTCCCAGGACAGGTACAGCACTGGGTTAGATACAGAGTAAAGCTCCCTCTACGCTGTCCCCCATCAGACACTCCCAGGACAGGTACAGCACGGGGTTAGATACAGAGTAAAGCTCCCTCTACACTGTCCTCATCAAACACTCCCAGGACAGGTACAGCACGGGGTTAGGTACAGAGGAAAGCTCCCCATACACTGTCCCCATCAAACTCTCCCAGGACAGGTACAGCACGGGGTTAGACACAGAGTAAAGCTCCCACTATACTGTCCCCATCAATCACTCCCAGGAGAGTGACAGCACGGGGTTCGATACAGAGTAAAGCTCCCTCTACACTGTCCCCATCAAACACTCCCAGGACAGGTACAGCACGGGGTTAGATACAGAGTGAAGCTCCCTCTACACTGTCCCCATCAAACACTCCTGGGACAGTCACAGCACGGGGTTAGATACAGAGTAAAGCTCCCTCTACACTGTCCCCATCAAACACTCCCAGGACGGTACAGCACTGGGTTACATACAGAGCAAAGCTCCCTCGACACTGTCCCCCATCAAACACTCCCAGGACAGGTACAGCACGGGGTAGATACGGAGTAAAGCTCCCTCTACACTGCCTCCATTAAACACTCCCAGGACAGTTACAGCACGGGGTTAGATACAGAGTAAAGCTCCCTCTACACTGTCCCGATCAAACACTCCCAGGATAGGTACAGCACGGGGTTAGATACAGAACAAAGCTCCCTCTACACTGTCCCCATCAAACACTCCCAGGACACGTACAGCACGGGGTTAGATACAGAGGAATGCTCCCTCTACACTGTCCCCCATCCAACACTCCCAGGACAGGTACAGCACGGGGGTAGATACAGAGTAAAGCTCCCTCTACACTGTCTCCATTAAACACTCCCAGGACAGGTACAGCACGGGGTTAGATACAGAGTAATGCTCCCTCTACACTGTCCCCATCAAACACTCCCAGGACAGGTACAGCACTGGGTTAGATACAGAGCAAAGCTCCCTCTACACTTTCCCCCATCAAACACTCCCAGGACAGGTACAGCACGGGGGTAGATACAGAGTAAAGCTCCCTCTACACTGTCTCCATTAAACACTCCCAGGACAGCTACAGCACAGGGTTCGATACAGAATAAAGCTCCCTCTACACTGCCCCATCAAACACTCCAAGGACAGGTACAGCATGGGGTTGATACAGAGTAAAGCTCCCTCTACGCTGTCCCCATCAAACACTCCCAGGATAGGTACAGCACTGGGTTAGATACAGAGTAAAGCTCCCTCTACGCTGTCCCCCATCAGACACTCCCAGGACAGGTACAGCATGGGGTTAGATACAGAGTAAAGCTGCCTCTACACTGTCCCCATCAAACACTCCCAAGACAAGTACAGCACGGGGGATGACACAGAGTGAAGCTCCCTCTACACTGTCCCCATCAAACACTCCCAGGACAGGTACAGCACGGGGTTAGTCACAGAGTAAAGCTCCCACTACACTGTCCCCATCAAACACTCCTGGGACAGTCACAGCACGGGGTTAGATACGGAGTAAAGCTCCCTCTACACTGTCCCCATCAAACACTCCCAGGACGGTACAGCACTGGGTTACATACAGAGCAAAGCTCCCTCTACTCTGTCCCCCATCAAACACTCCCAGGACAGGCACAGCACGGGGGTAGATACAGAGTAAAGCTCCCTCTACACTGTCTCCAATAAACACTCCCAGGACAGTTACAGCACGGGGTTAGATACAGAGTAAAGCTCCCTTTAGACTGTCCCGATCAAACACTCCCAGGCTAGGTACAGCACGGGGTTAGATACAGAACAAAGCTCCCTCTACACTGTCCCCATCAAACACTCCCAGGACAGGTACAGCATGAGATTAGATACAGAGTAATACTCCCTCTACACTGTCCCCATCAAACACTCCCAGGGCAGGTACAGCACGGGGTTAGATACAGAGTAAGGCTCCCTCTACACTGTCCCCATCTAACACTCCCAGGACAGGTACAGCACAGGGTTCGATACAGAATAAAGCTCCCTCTACACTGCCCCATCAAACACTCCAAGGACAGGTACAGCATGGGGTTAGATACAGAGTAAAGCTCCCTCTACGCTGTCCCCCATCAGACACTCCTAGGACAGGTACAGCACGGGGTTAGATACAGAGTAAAGCTCCCTCTACACTGTCCCCATCAAACACTCCCAGGACAGGTACAGCACTGGGTTAGATACAGAGTAAAGCTCCCTCTACGCTGTCCCCCATCAGACACTCCCAGGACAGGTACAGCACGGGGTTAGATACAGAGTAAAGCTCCCTCTACACTGTCCTCATCAAACACTCCCAGGACAGGTACAGCACGGGGTTAGGTACAGAGGAAAGCTCCCCCTACACTGTCCCCATCAAACTCTCCCAGGACAGGTACAGCACGGGGTTAGACACAGAGTAAAGCTCCCACTATACTGTCCCCATCAATCACTCCCAGGAGAGTGACAGCACGGGGTTCGATACAGAGTAAAGCTCCCTCTACACTGTCCCCATCAAACACTCCCTGGACAGGTAAAGCACTGGGTTAGATACAGAGTAAAGCTCCCTCTACACTGTCCCCATCAAACACTCCCAGGACAGGTACAGCACTGGGTTAGATACAGAGTAAAGCTGCCTCAACACTGTCCCCATCAAACACTCCCAGGGCAGGTACAGCACGGGGTTGGATACAGAGTAAAGCTCCCTCTACACTGTCCCCATCAAACACTCCCAGGACAGGTACAGCACAGGGTTCGATACAGAATAAAGCTCCCTCTACACTGTCCCAATCAAACACTCCCAGGACAGGTACAGCACGGGGTTAGATACAGAGTAAAGCTCCCTCTACGCTGTCCCCCATCAGACACTCCTAGGACAGGTACAGCACGGGGTTAGATACAGAGTAAAGCTCCCTCTACACTATCCCCATCAAACACTCCCAGGACAGGTACAGCACTGGGTTAGATACAGAATAAAGCTCCCTCTACGCTGTCCCCCATCAGACACTCCCAGGACAGGTACAGCACGGGGTTAAATACAGAGTCAAGCTCCCTCTACACTGTCCCCCATCAAACACTCAAAGGACAGGTACAGCACGGGGTTAGATACAGAGTAAAGCTCCCCCTACACTGTCCCCATCAAACTCTCCCAGGACAGGTACAGCACGGGGCTAGATACAGAGTAAAGCTCCCTCTGCACTGTCCCCATCAAACACTCCCAGGACAGCTACAGCACAGGGTTCGATACAGAATAAAGCTCCCTCTACACTGCCCCATCAAACACTCCAAGGACAGGTACAGCATGGGGTTGATACAGAGAAAAGCTCCCTCTACGCTGTCCCCCATCAGACACTCCTAGGACAGGTACAGCACGGGGTTAGATACAGAGTAAAGCTCCCTCTACACTGTCCCCATCAAACACTCCCAGGACAGGTACAGCACTGGGTTAGATACAGAGTAAAGCTCCCTCTACGCTGTCCCCCATCAGACACTCCCAGGACAGGTACAGCACGGGGTTAGATACAGAGTAAAGCTCCCTCTACACTGTCCTCATCAAACACTCCCAGGACAGGTACAGCACGGGGTTAGGTACAGAGTAAAGCTCCCCCTACACTGTCCCCATCAAACTCTCCCAGGACAGGTACAGCATGGGGTTAGATACAGAGTAAAGCTCGCTCTACACTGTCCCCATCAAACAAGCCCAGGACAGGTACAGCACGGGGTTAGATACAGAGTGAAGCTCCCTCTAAACTGTCCCCATCAAACACTCCCAGGACAGGTACAGCACGGGGTTAGACACAGAGTAAACCTCCCACTACACTGTCCCCATCAATCACTCCCAGGAGAGTGACAGCACGGGGTTCGATACAGAGTAAAGCTCCCTCTACACTGTCCCCATCAAACACTCCCAGGACAGGTACAGCACTGGGTTAGATACAGAGTAAAGCTCCCTCTACACTGTCCCCATCAAACACTCCCAGGTTAGGTACAGCACAGGGTTCGATACAGAATAAAGCTCCCTCTACACTGTCCCCATCAAACACTCCCAGGACAGGTTCAGCACAGGGTTCGATACGGAATAAAGCTCCCTCTACACTGCCCCATCAAACATTCCAAGGACAGGTACAGCATGGGGTTAGATACAGAGTAAAGCTCCCTCTACACTGTCCCCATCAAACACTCCCAGGACAGGTACAGCACTGGGTTAGATACAGAGTAAAGCTCCCTCTACGCTGTCACCCATCAGACACTCCCAGGACAGGTACAGCACGGGGTTAGATACAGAGTAAAGCTCCCTCTGCACTGTCCCCATCAAACACTCCCAGGATAGGTACAGCACTGGGTTAGATACAGAGTAAAGCTCCCTCTACGCTGTCCCCCATCAGACACTCCCAGGACAGGTACAGCATGGGGTTAGATACAGAGTAAAGCTGCCTCTACACTGTCCCCATCAAACACTCCCAAGACAAGTACAGCACGGGGTATGACACAGAGTGAAGCTCCCTCTACACTGTCCCCATCAAACACTCCCAGGACAGGTACAGCACGGGGTTAGTCACAGAGTAAAGCTCCCACTACACTGTCCCCATCAAACACTCCTGGGACAGTCACAGCACGGGGTTAGATACGGAGTAAAGCTCCCTCTACACTGTCCCCATCAAACACTCCCAGGACGGTACAGCACTGGGTTACATACAGAGCAAAGATCCCTCAACACTGTCCCCCATCAAACACTCCCAGGACAGGCACAGCACGGGGGTAGATACAGAGTAAAGCTCCCTCTACACTGTCTCCATTAAACACTCCCAGGACAGTTACAGCACGGGTTTAGATACAGAGTAAAGCTCCCTTTACACTGTCCCGATCAAACACTCCCAGGCTAGGTACAGCACGGGGTTAGATACAGAACAAAGCTCCCTCTACACTGTCCCCATCAAACACTCCCAGTACAGGTACAGCATGAGATTAGATACAGAGTAATACTCCCTCTACACTGTCCCCATCTAACACTCCGAGGACAGGTACAGCACGGGAGTAGATGCAGAGTAAAGCTCCCTCTACACTGTCCCCATCAAACACTCCCAGGACAGGTACAGCACGGGGTTTGATACAGAATAAAGCTCCCTCTACACTGTCCCCATCAATCACTCCCAGGACAGGTACAGCACAGGGTTCGATACAGAATAAAGCTCCCTCTACACTGTCCCCATCAAACACTCCCAGGACAGGTACAGCACAGGGTTCGATACAGAATAAAGCTCCCTCTACACTGCCCCATCAAACACTCCAAGGACAGGTACAGCATGGGGTTAGATACAGAGTAAAGCTCCCTCTACGCTGTCCCCCATCAGACACTCCTAGGACAGGTACAGCACGGGGTTAGATACAGAGTAAAGCTCCCTCTACACTGTCCCCATCAAACACTCCCAGGAAAGGTACAGCACTGGGTTAGATACAGAGTAAAGCTCCCTCTACGCTGTCCCCCATCAGACACTCCCAGGACAGGTACAGCACGGGGTTAGATACTGAGTAAAGCTCCCTCTACACTGTCCTCATCAAACACTCCCAGGACAGGTACAGCACGGGGTTAGGTACAGAGGAAAGCTCCCCCTACACTGTCCCCATCAAACTCTCCCAGGACAGGTACAGCACGGGGTTAGACACAGAGTAAAGCTCCCACTATACTGTCCCCATCAATCACTCCCAGGAGAGTGACAGCACGGGGTTCGATACAGAGTAAAGCTCCCTCTACACTGTCCCCATCAAACACTCCCAGGACAGGTACAGCACTGGGTTAGATACAGAGTAAAGCTCCCTCTACACTGTCCCCATCAAACACTCCGAGGACAAGTACAGCACGGGGTTAGATACAGAGTGAAGCTCCCTCTACACTGTCCCCATCAAACACTCCTGGGACAGTAACAGCACGGGGTTAGATACAGAGTAAAGCTCCTTCTACACTGACCCCATCAAACACTCCCAGGACGGTACAGCACTGGGTTACATACAGAGCAAAGCTCCCTCGACACTGTCCCCCATCAAACACTCCCAGGACAGGTACAGCACGGGGTAGATACGGAGTAAAGCTCCCTCTACACTGTCTCCATTAAACACTCCCAGGACAGTTACAGCACGGGGTTAGATACAGAGTAAAGCTCCCTCTACACTGTCCCCATCAAACACTCCCAGGATAGGTACAGCACGGGGTTAGATACAGAACAAAGCTCCCTCTACACTGTCCCCATCAAACACTCCCAGGACACGTACAGCACGGGGTTAGATACAGAGGAATGCTCCCTCTACACTGTCCCCCATCAAACACTCCCAGGACAGGTACAGCACGGGGGTAGATACAGAGTAAAGCTCCCTCTACACTGTCTCCATTAAACACTCCTAGGACAGGTACAGCACGGGGTTAGATACAGAGTAATGCTCCCTCTACACTGTCCCCATCAAACACTCCCAGGACAGGTACAGCACTGGGTTAGATACAGAGCAAAGCTCCCTCTACACTTTCCCCCATCAAACACTCCCAGGACAGGTACAGCACGGGGGTAGATACAGAGTAAAGCTCCCTCTACACTGTCTCAATTAAACACTCCCAGGACAGTTACAGCACGGGGTTAGATACAGAGTAAAGCTCTCTCTTCACTGTCCCGATCAAACACTCCCAGGATAGGTACAGCACGGGGTTAGATACAGAACAAAGCTCCCACTACACTGTCCCCATCAAACACTCCAGGGACAGTGACAGCACGGGGTTAGATACAGAGTAAAGCTCCCTCTACACTGTCCGCATCAAACACTCCCAGGACGGTACAGCACTGGGTTAGATACAGAGCAAAGCTCCCTCTACACTGTCCCCCATCAAACACTCCCAGGACAGGTACAGCACGCGGGTAGATACAGAGTAAAGCTCCCTCTACACTGTCTCCATTAAACACTCCCAGGACAGGTACAGCACGGGGTTAGATACAGAGTAATGCTCCCTCTACACTGTCCCCATCAAACACTCCCAGGACAGGTACAGCACTGGGTTAGATACAGAGTAAAGCTGCCTCAACACTGTCCCCATCAAACACTCCCAGGGCAGGTACAGCACGCGGTTGGATACAGAGTAAAGCTTCCTCTACACTGTCCCCATCTAACACTCCTGGGACAGTCACAGCACGGGGTTAGATATAGAGTAAAGCTCCCTCTAAACTGTCCCCATCAAACACTCCCAGGACGGTACAGCACTGGGTTACATACAGAGCAAAGCTCCCTCTACACTGTCCCCCATCAAACACTCCCAGGACAGGTACAGCACGGGGGTAGATACAGAGTAAAGCTCCCTCTACACTGTCCCCCATCAAACACTCCCAGGACAGGTACAGCACGGGGTTAGATACAGAACAAACCTCCCACTACACTGTCCCCATCAAACACTCCAGGGACAGTGACAGCACGGGGTTAGATACAGAGTAAAGCTCCCTCTACACTGTCCGCATCAAACACTCCCAGGACGGTACAGCACTGGGTTAGATACAGAGCAAAGCTCCCTCTACACTGTCCCCCATCAAACACTCCCAGGACAGGTACAGCACGCGGGTATATACAGAGTAAAGCTCCCTCTACACTGTCCCCATCAAACACTCCCAGGACAGGTACAGCACAGGGTTCGATACAGAATAAAGCTCCCTCTACACTGTCCCAATCAAACACTCCCAGGACAGGTACAGCACAGGGTTCGATACAGAATAAAGCTCCCTCTACACTGCCCCATCAAACACTCCAAGGACAGGTACAGCACGGGGTTAGATACAGAGTAAAGCTCCCTCTACACTGTCCCCATCAAACACTCCCAGGACAGGTACAGCACTGGGTTAGATACAGAGTAAAGCTCCCTCTACGCTGTCCCCCATCAGACACTCCCAGGACAGGTACAGCACGGGGTTAGATACAGAGTAAAGCTCCCTCTACACTGTCCTCATCAAACACTCCCAGGACAGGTACAGCACGGGGTTAGGTACAGAGTGAAGCTCCCCCTACACTGTCCCCATCAAACTCTCCCAGGACAGGTACAGCACGGGGTTAGATACAGAGTAAAGCTCCCTCTACACTGTCCCCATCAAACACTCCCAGGACAGGTACAGCACGGGGTTAAATACAGAGTCAAGCTCCCTCTACGCTGTCCCCCATCAAACACTCAAAGGACAGGTACAGCACGGGGTTAGATACAGAGTAAAGCTCCCCCTACACTGTCCCCATCAAACTCTCCCAGGACAGGTACAGCACGGGGCTAGATACAGAGTAAAGCTCCCTCTACACTGTCCCCATCAAACACTCCCAGGACAGCTACAGCACAGGGTTCGATACAGAATAAAGCTCCCTCTACACTGCCCCATCAAACACTCCAAGGACAGGTACAGCATGGGGTTGATACAGAGTAAAGCTCCCTCTACGCTGTCCCCCATCAGACACTCCTAGGACAGGTACAGCACGGGGTTAGATACAGAGTAAAGCTCCCTCTACACTGTCCCCATCAAACACTCCCAGGACAGGTACAGCACTGGGTTAGATACAGAGTAAAGCTCCCTCTACGCTGTCCCCCATCAGACACTCCCAGGACAGGTACAGCACGGGGTTAGATACAGAGTAAAGCTCCCTCTACACTGTCCTCATCAAACACTCCCAGGACAGGTACAGCACGGGGTTAGGTACAGAGTAAAGCTCCCCCTACACTGTCCCCATCAAACTCTCACAGGACAGGTACAGCATGGGGTTAGATACAGAGTAAAGCTCGCTCTACACTGTCCGCATCAAACACTCCCAGGACAGGTACAGCACGGGGTTAGATACAGAGTGAAGCTCCCTCTAAACTGTCCCCATCAAACACTCCCAGGACAGGTACAGCACGGGGTTAGACACAGAGTAAAGCTCCCACTACACTGTCCCCATCAATCACTCCCAGGAGAGTGACAGCACGGGGTTCGATACAGAGTAAAGCTCCCTCTGCACTGTCCCCATCAAACACTCCCAGGACAGGTACAGCACTGGGTTAGATACAGAGTAAAGCTCCCTCTACACTGTCCCCATCAAACACTCCCAGGATAGGTACAGCACAGGGTTCGATACAGAATAAAGCTCCCTCTACACTGTCCCCATCAAACACTCCCAGGACAGGTACAGCACGGGGTTAGTCACAGAGTAAAGCTCCCACTACACTGTCCCCATCAAACACTCCTGGGACAGTCACAGCACGGGGTTAGATACGGAGTAAAGCTCCCTCTACACTGTCCCCATCAAACACTCCCAGGACAGGTACAGCACAGGGTTCGATACGGAATAAAGCTCCCTCTACACTGCCCCATCAAACACTCCAAGGACAGGTACAGCATGGGGTTAGATACAGAGTAAAGCTCCCTCTACACTGTCCCCATCAAACACTCCCAGGACAGGTACAGCACTGGGTTAGATACAGAGTAAAGCTCCCTCTACGCTGTCCCCCATCAGACACTCCCAGGACAGGTACAGCACGGGGTTAGATACAGAGTAAAGCTCCCTCTACGCTGTCCCCCATCAGACACTCCTAGGACAGGTACAGCACGGGGTTAGATACAGAGTAAAGCTCCCTCTACACTGTCCCCATCAAACACTCCCAGGACAGGTACAGCAGTGGGTTAGATACAGAGTAAAGCTTCCTCTACGCTGTCCCCCATCAGACACTCCCAGGACAGGTACAGCACGGGGTTAGATACAGAGTAAAGATCCCTCTACACTGTCCTAATCAAACACTCCCAGGACAGGAACAGCACGGGGTTAGGTACAGAGGAAAGCTCCCTCTACACTGTCCCCATCAAACTCTCCCAGGACAGGTACAGCACGGGGTTAGACACAGAGTAAAGCTCCCACTACACTGTCCCCATCAATCACTCCCAGGAGAGTGACAGCACGGGGTTAGATACAGAGTAAAGCTCCCTCTACACTGTCCCCATCAAACACTCCCAGGACAGGTACAGCACTGGGTTAGATACAGAGTAAAGCTCCCTCTACACTGTCCCCATCAAACACTCCCAGGACAGGTACAGCACAGGGTTCGATACGGAATAAAGCTCCCTCTACACTGCCCCATCTAACACTCCAAGGACAGGTACAGCATGGGGTTAGATACAGAGTAAAGCTCCCTCTACACTGTCCCCATCAAACACTCCCAGGACAGGTACAGCACTGGGTTAGATACAGAGTAAAGCTCCCTCTACGCTGTCCCCCATCAGACACTCCCAGGACAGGTACAGCACGGGGTTAGATACAGAGTAAAGCTCCCTCTACACTGTCCTCATCAAACACTCCCAGGACAGGTACAGCACGGGGTTAGGTACAGAGGAAAGCTCCCCCTACACTGTCCCCATCAAACTCTCCCAGGACAGGTACAGCACGGGGTTAGACACAGAGTAAAGCTCCCACTATACTGTCCCCATCAATCACTCCCAGGAGAGTGACAGCACGGGGTTCGATACAGAGTAAAGCTCCCTCTACACTGTCCCCATCAAACACTCCCAGGACAGGTACAGCACTGGGTTAGATACAGAGTAAAGCTCCCTCTACACTGTCCCCATCAAACACTCCGAGGACAAGTACAGCACGGGGTTAGATACAGAGTGAAGCTCCCTCTACACTGTCCCCATCAAACACTCCTGGGACAGTCACAGCACGGGGTTAGATACAGAGTAAAGCTCCTTCTACACTGACCCCATCAAACACTCCCAGGACGGTACAGCACTGGGTTACATACAGAGCAAAGCTCCCTCGACACTGTCCCCCATCAAACACTCCCAGGACAGGTAGAGCACGGGGTAGATACGGAGTAAAGCTCCCTCTACACTGTCTCCATTAAACACTCCCAGGACAGTTACAGCACGGGGTTAGATACAGAACAAAGCTCCCTCTACACTGTCCCCATCAAACACTCCCAGGACACGTACAGCACGGGGTTAGATACAGAGGAATGCTCCCTCTACACTGTCCCCCATCAAACACTCCCAGGACAGGTACAGCACGGGGGTAGATACAGAGTAAAGCTCCCTCTACACTGTCTCCATTAAACACTCCTAGGACAGGTACAGCACGGGGTTAGATACAGAGTAATGCTCCCTCTACACTGTCCCCATCAAACACTCCCAGGACAGGTACAGCACTGGGTTAGATACAGAGCAAAGCTCCCTCTACACTTTCCCCCATCAAACACTCCCAGGACAGGTACAGCACGGGGGTAGATACAGAGTAAAGCTCCCTCTACACTGTCTCAATTAAACACTCCCAGGACAGTTACAGCACGGGGTTAGATACAGAGTAAAGCTCTCTCTTCACTGTCCCGATCAAACACTCCCAGGATAGGTACAGCACGGGGTTAGATACAGAACAAAGCTCCCACTACACTGTCCCCATCAAACACTCCAGGGACAGTGACAGCACGGGGTTAGATACAGAGTAAAGCTCCCTCTACACTGTCCGCATCAAACACTCCCAGGACGGTACAGCACTGGGTTAGATACAGAGCAAAGCTCCCTCTACACTGTCCCCCATCAAACACTCCCAGGACAGGTACAGCACGCGGGTAGATACAGAGTAAAGCTCCCTCTACACTGTCTCCATTAAACACTCCCAGGACAGGTACAGCACGGGGTTAGATACAGAGTAATGCTCCCTCTACACTGTCCCCATCAAACACTCCCAGGACAGGTACAGCACTGGGTTAGATACAGAGTAAAGCTGCCTCAACACTGTCCCCATCAAACACTCCCAGGGCAGGTACAGCACGCGGTTGGATACAGAGTAAAGCTTCCTCTACACTGTCCCCATCTAACACTCCTGGGACAGTCACAGCACGGGGTTAGATACAGAGTAAAGCTCCCTCTAAACTGTCCCCATCAAACACTCCCAGGACGGTACAGCACTGGGTTACATACAGAGCAAAGCTCCCTCTACACTGTCCCCCATCAAACACTCCCAGGACAGGTACAGCACGGGGGTAGATACAGAGTAAAGCTCCCTCTACACTGTCCCCCATCAAACACTCCCAGGACAGGTACAGCACGGGGTTAGATACAGAACAAACCTCCCACTACACTGTCCCCATCAAACACTCCAGGGACAGTGACAGCACGGGGTTAGATACAGAGTAAAGCTCCCTCTACACTGTCCGCATCAAACACTCCCAGGACGGTACAGCACTGGGTTAGATACAGAGCAAAGCTCCCTCTACACTGTCCCCCATCAAACACTCCCAGGACAGGTACAGCACGCGGGTATATACAGAGTAAAGCTCCCTCTACACTGTCCCCATCAAACACTCCAGGGACAGTGACAGCACGGGGTTAGATACAGAGTAAAGCTCCCTCTACACTGTCCGCATCAAACACTCCCAGGACGGTACAGCACTGGGTTAGATACAGAGCAAAGCTCCCTCTACACTGTCCCCCATCAAACACTCCCAGGACAGGTACAGCACGCGGGTATATACAGAGTAAAGCTCCCTCTACACTGTCCCCATCAAACACTCCCAGGACAGGTACAGCACAGGGTTCGATACAGAATAAAGCTCCCTCTACACTGTCCCAATCAAACACTCCCAGGACAGGTACAGCACAGGGTTCGATACAGAATAAAGCTCCCTCTACACTGCCCCATCAAACACTCCAAGGACAGGTACAGCACGGGGTTAGATACAGAGTAAAGCTCCCTCTACACTGTCCCCATCAAACACTCCCAGGACAGGTACAGCACTGGGTTAGATACAGAGTAAAGCTCCCTCTACGCTGTCCCCCATCAGACACTCCCAGGACAGGTACAGCACGGGGTTAGATACAGAGTGAAGCTCCCTCTACACTGTCCTCATCAAACACTCCCAGGACAGGTACAGCACGGGGTTAGGTACAGAGTGAAGCTCCCCCTACACTGTCCCCATCAAACTCTCCCAGGACAGGTACAGCACGGGGTTAGATACAGAGTAAAGCTCCCTCTACACTGTCCCCATCAAACACTCCCAGGACAGGTACAGCACGGGGTTAAATACAGAGTCAAGCTCCCTCTACGCTGTCCCCCATCAAACACTCAAAGGACAGGTACAGCACGGGGTTAGATACAGAGTAAAGCTCCCCCTACACTGTCCCCATCAAACTCTCCCAGGACAGGTACAGCACGGGGCTAGATACAGAGTAAAGCTCCCTCTACACTGTCCCCATCAAACACTCCCAGGACAGCTACAGCACAGGGTTCGATACAGAATAAAGCTCCCTCTACACTGCCCCATCAAACACTCCAAGGACAGGTACAGCATGGGGTTGATACAGAGTAAAGCTCCCTCTACGCTGTCCCCCATCAGACACTCCTAGGACAGGTACAGCACGGGGTTAGATACAGAGTAAAGCTCCCTCTACACTGTCCCCATCAAACACTCCCAGGACAGGTACAGCACTGGGTTAGATACAGAGTAAAGCTCCCTCTACGCTGTCCCCCATCAGACACTCCCAGGACAGGTACAGCACGGGGTTAGATACAGAGTAAAGCTCCCTCTACACTGTCCTCATCAAACACTCCCAGGACAGGTACAGCACGGGGTTAGGTACAGAGTAAAGCTCCCCCTACACTGTCCCCATCAAACTCTCACAGGACAGGTACAGCATGGGGTTAGATACAGAGTAAAGCTCGCTCTACACTGTCCGCATCAAACACTCCCAGGACAGGTACAGCACGGGGTTAGATACAGAGTGAAGCTCCCTCTAAACTGTCCCCATCAAACACTCCCAGGACAGGTACAGCACGGGGTTAGACACAGAGTAAAGCTCCCACTACACTGTCCCCATCAATCACTCCCAGGAGAGTGACAGCACGGGGTTCGATACAGAGTAAAGCTCCCTCTGCACTGTCCCCATCAAACACTCCCAGGACAGGTACAGCACTGGGTTAGATACAGAGTAAAGCTCCCTCTACACTGTCCCCATCAAACACTCCCAGGATAGGTACAGCACAGGGTTCGATACAGAATAAAGCTCCCTCTACACTGTCCCCATCAAACACTCCCAGGACAGGTACAGCACGGGGTTAGTCACAGAGTAAAGCTCCCACTACACTGTCCCCATCAAACACTCCTGGGACAGTCACAGCACGGGGTTAGATACGGAGTAAAGCTCCCTCTACACTGTCCCCATCAAACACTCCCAGGACAGGTACAGCACAGGGTTCGATACGGAATAAAGCTCCCTCTACACTGCCCCATCAAACACTCCAAGGACAGGTACAGCATGGGGTTAGATACAGAGTAAAGCTCCCTCTACACTGTCCCCATCAAACACTCCCAGGACAGGTACAGCACTGGGTTAGATACAGAGTAAAGCTCCCTCTACGCTGTCCCCCATCAGACACTCCCAGGACAGGTACAGCACGGGGTTAGATACAGAGTAAAGCTCCCTCTACGCTGTCCCCCATCAGACACTCCTAGGACAGGTACAGCACGGGGTTAGATACAGAGTAAAGCTCCCTCTACACTGTCCCCATCAAACACTCCCAGGACAGGTACAGCAGTGGGTTAGATACAGAGTAAAGCTTCCTCTACGCTGTCCCCCATCAGACACTCCCAGGACAGGTACAGCACGGGGTTAGATACAGAGTAAAGATCCCTCTACACTGTCCTAATCAAACACTCCCAGGACAGGTACAGCACGGGGTTAGGTACAGAGGAAAGCTCCCTCTACACTGTCCCCATCAAACTCTCCCAGGACAGGTACAGCACGGGGTTAGACACAGAGTAAAGCTCCCACTACACTGTCCCCATCAATCACTCCCAGGAGAGTGACAGCACGGGGTTAGATACAGAGTAAAGCTCCCTCTACACTGTCCCCATCAAACACTCCCAGGACAGGTACAGCACTGGGTTAGATACAGAGTAAAGCTCCCTCTACACTGTCCCCATCAAACACTCCCAGGACAGGTACAGCACAGGGTTCGATACGGAATAAAGCTCCCTCTACACTGCCCCATCTAACACTCCAAGGACAGGTACAGCATGGGGTTAGATACAGAGTAAAGCTCCCTCTACACTGTCCCCATCAAACACTCCCAGGACAGGTACAGCACTGGGTTAGATACAGAGTAAAGCTCCCTCTACGCTGTCCCCCATCAGACACTCCCAGGACAGGTACAGCACGGGGTTAGATACAGAGTAAAGCTCCCTCTACACTGTCCTCGTCAAACACTCCCAGGACAGGTACAGCACGGGGTTAGGTACAGAGTAAAGCTCCCCCTACACTGTCCCCATCAAACTCTCCCAGGACAGGTACAGCATGGGGTTAGATACAGAGTAAAGCTCCCTCTACACTGTCCCCATCAAACACTCCCACGACAGGTACAGCACGGGGTTAGATACAGAGTGAAGCTCCCTCTAAACTGTCCCCATCAAACACTCCCAGGACAGGTACAGCACGGGGTTAGACACAGAGTAAAGCTCCAACTACACTGTCCCCATCAAACACTCCTGGGACAGTCACAGCACGGGGCTAGATACAGAGTAAAGCTCCCTCTACACTGTCTCCATCAAACACTCCCAGGACAGCTACAGCACAGGGTTCGATACAGAATAAAGCTCCCTCTACACTGCCCCATCAAACACTCCAAGGACAGGTACAGCATGGGGTTGATACAGAGTAAAGCTCCCTCTACCCTGTCCCCCATCAGACACTCCTAGGACAGGTACAGCACGGGGTTAGATACAGAGTGAAGCTCCCTCTAAACTGTCCCCATCAAACACTCCCAGGACAGGTACAGCACGGGGTTAGACACAGAGTAAAGCTCCCACTACACTGTCCCCATCAATCACTCCCAGGAGAGTGACAGCACGGGGTTCGATACAGAGTAAAGCTCCCTCTGCACTGTCCCCATCAAACACTCCCAGGACAGGTACAGCACTGGGTTAGATACAGAGTAAAGCTCCCTCTACACTGTCCCCATCAAACACTCCCAGGATAGGTACAGCACAGGGTTCGATACAGAATAAAGCTCCCTCTACACTGTCCCCATCAAACACTCCCAGGACAGGTACAGCACGGGGTTAGTCACAGAGTAAAGCTCCCACTACACTGTCCCCATCAAACACTCCTGGGACAGTCACAGCACGGGGTTAGATACGGAGTAAAGCTCCCTCTACACTGTCCCCATCAAACACTCCCAGGACGGTACAGCACTGGGTTACATACAGAGCAAAGCTCCCTCTACACTGTCCCCCATCAAACACTCCCAGGACAGGCACAGCACAGGGTTCGATACAGAATAAAGCTCCCTCTACACTGTCCCCATCAAACACTCCCAGGACAGGTACAGCACAGGGTTCGATACGGAATAAAGCTCCCTCTACACTGCCCCATCAAACACTCCAAGGACAGGTACAGCATGGGGTTAGATACAGAGTAAAGCTCCCTCTACACTGTCCCCATCAAACACTCCCAGGACAGGTACAGCACTGGGTTAGATACAGAGTAAAGCTCCCTCTACGCTGTCCCCCATCAGACACTCCCAGGACAGGTACAGCACGGGGTTAGATACAGAGTAAAGCTCCCTCTACGCTGTCCCCCATCAGACACTCCTAGGACAGGTACAGCACGGGGTTAGATACAGAGTAAAGCTCCCTCTACACTGTCCCCATCAAACACTCCCAGGACAGGTACAGCACTGGGTTAGATACAGAGTAAAGCTTCCTCTACGCTGTCCCCCATCAGACACTCCCAGGACAGGTACAGCACGGGGTTAGATACAGAGTAAAGATCCCTCTACACTGTCCTCATCAAACACTCCCAGGACAGGTACAGCACGGGGTTAGGTACAGAGGAAAGCTCCCTCTACACTGTCCCCATCAAACTCTCCCAGGACAGGTACAGCACGGGTTTAGACACAGAGTAAAGCTCCCACTACACTGTCCCCATCAATCACTCCCAGGAGAGTGGCAGCACGGGGTTAGATACAGAGTAAAGCTCCCTCTACACTGTCCCCATCAAACACTCCCAGGATAGGTGCAGCACAGGGTTCGATACAGAATAAAGCTCCCTCTACACTGTCCCCATCAAACACTCCCAGGACAGGTACAGCACAGGGTTCGATACGGAATAAAGCTCCCTCTACACTGCCCCATCAAACACTCCAAGGACAGGTACAGCATGGGGTTAGATACAGAGTAAAGCTCCCTCTACACTGTCCCCATCAAACACTCCCACGACAGGTACAGCACTGGGTTAGATACAGCGTAAAGCTCCCTCTACGCTGTCCCCCATCAGACACTCCCAGGACAGGTACAGCACGGGGTTAGATAGAGAGTAAAGCTCCCTCTACACTGTCCTCGTCAAACACTCCCAGGACAGGTACAGCACGGGGTTAGGTACAGAGTAAAGCTCCCCCTACACTGTCCCCATCAAACTCTCCCAGTACAGGTACAGCATGGGGTTAGATACAGAGTAAAGCTCCCTCTACACTGTCCCCATCAAACACTCCCACGACAGGTACAGCACGGGGTTAGATACAGAGTGAAGCTCCCTCTACGCTGTCCCCCATCAGACACTCCCAGGACAGGTACAGCATGGGGTTAGATACAGAGTAAAGCTGCCTCTACACTGTCCCCATCAAACACTCCCAAGACAAGTACAGCACGGGGTATGACACAGAGTGAAGCTCCCTCTACACTGTCCCCATCAAACACTCCCAGGACAGGTACAGCACGGGGTTAGTCACAGAGTAAAGCTCCCACTACACTGTCCCCATCAAACACTCCTGGGACAGTCACAGCACGGGGTTAGATACGGAGTAAAGCTCCCTCTACACTGTCCCCATCAAACACTCCCAGGACGGTACAGCACTGGGTTACATACAGAGCAAAGCTCCCTCTACACTGTCCCCCATCAAACACTCCCAGGACAGGCACAGCACGGGGGTAGATACAGAGTAAAGCTCCCTCTACACTGTCTCCATTAAACACTCCCAGGACAGTTACAGCACGGGTTTAGATACAGAGTAAAGCTCCCTTTACACTGTCCCGATCAAACACTCCCAGGCTAGGTACAGCACGGGGTTAGATACAGAACAAAGCTCCCTCTACACTGTCCCCATCAAACACTCCCAGTACAGGTACAGCATGAGATTAGATGCAGAGTAATACTCCCTCTACACTGTCCCCATCTAACACTCCGAGGACAGGTACAGCACGGGAGTAGATGCAGAGTAAAGCTCCCTCTACACTGTCCCCATCAAACACTCCCAGGACAGGTACAGCACGGGGTTAGTCACAGAGTAAAGCTCCCACTACACTGTCCCCATCAAACACTCCTGGGACAGTCACAGCACGGGGTTAGATACGGAGTAAAGCTCCCTCTACACTGTCCCCATCAAACACTCCCAGGACGGTACAGCACTGGGTTACATACAGAGCAAAGCTCCCTCTACACTGTCCCCCATCAAACACTCCCAGGACAGGCACAGCACGGGGGTAGATACAGAGTAAAGCTCCCTCTACACTGTCTCCATTAAACACTCCCAGGACAGTTACAGCACGGGTTTAGATACAGAGTTAAGCTCCCTTTACACTGTCCCGATCAAACACTCCCAGGCTAGGTACAGCACGGGGTTAGATACAGAACAAAGCTCCCTCTACACTGTCCCCATCAAACACTCCCAGTACAGGTACAGCATGAGATTAGATACAGAGTAATACTCCCTCTACACTGTCCCCATCTAACACTCCGAGGACAGGTACAGCACGGGAGTAGATGCAGAGTAAAGCTCCCTCTACACTGTCCCCATCAAACACTCCCAGGACAGGTACAGCACGGGGTTTGATACAGAATAAAGCTCCCTCTACACTGTCCCCATCAAACACTCCCAGGACAGGTACAGCACAGGGTTCGATACAGAATAAAGCTCCCTCTACACTGTCCCCATCAAACACTCCCAGGACAGGTACAGCACAGGGTTCGATACAGAATAAAGCTCCCTCTACACTGTCCCCATCAAACACTCCCAGGACAGGTACAGCACAGGGTTCGATACAGAATAAAGCTCCCTCTACACTGCCCCATCAAACACTCCAAGGACAGGTACAGCATGGGGTTAGATACAGAGTAAAGCTCCCTCTACGCTGTCCCCCATCAGACACTCCTAGGACAGGTACAGCACGGGGTTAGATACAGAGTAAAGCTCCCTCTACACTGTCCCCATCAAACACTCCCAGGACAGGTACAGCACTGGGTTAGATACAGAGTAAAGCTCCCTCTACGCTGTCCCCCATCAGACACTCCCAGGACAGGTACAGCACGGGGTTAGATACAGAGTAAAGCTCCCTCTACACTGTCCTCATCAAACACTCCCAGGACAGGTACAGCACGGGGTTAGATACAGAGTGAAGCTCCCTCTAAACTGTCCCCATCAAACACTCCCAGGACAGGTACAGCACGGGGTTAGACACAGAGTAAAGCTCCAACTACACTGTCCCCATCAAACACTCCTGGGACAGTCACAGCACGGGGCTAGATACAGAGTAAAGCTCCCTCTACACTGTCTCCATCAAACACTCCCAGGACAGCTACAGCACAGGGTTCGATACAGAATAAAGCTCCCTCTACACTGCCCCATCAAACACTCCAAGGACAGGTACAGCATGGGGTTGATACAGAGTAAAGCTCCCTCTACCCTGTCCCCCATCAGACACTCCTAGGACAGGTACAGCACGGGGTTAGATACAGAGTGAAGCTCCCTCTAAACTGTCCCCATCAAACACTCCCAGGACAGGTACAGCACGGGGTTAGACACAGAGTAAAGCTCCCACTACACTGTCCCCATCAATCACTCCCAGGAGAGTGACAGCACGGGGTTCGATACAGAGTAAAGCTCCCTCTGCACTGTCCCCATCAAACACTCCCAGGACAGGTACAGCACTGGGTTAGATACAGAGTAAAGCTCCCTCTACACTGTCCCCATCAAACACTCCCAGGATAGGTACAGCACAGGGTTCGATACAGAATAAAGCTCCCTCTACACTGTCCCCATCAAACACTCCCAGGACAGGTACAGCACGGGGTTAGTCACAGAGTAAAGCTCCCACTACACTGTCCCCATCAAACACTCCTGGGACAGTCACAGCACGGGGTTAGATACGGAGTAAAGCTCCCTCTACACTGTCCCCATCAAACACTCCCAGGACGGTACAGCACTGGGTTACATACAGAGCAAAGCTCCCTCTACACTGTCCCCCATCAAACACTCCCAGGACAGGCACAGCACAGGGTTCGATACAGAATAAAGCTCCCTCTACACTGTCCCCATCAAACACTCCCAGGACAGGTACAGCACAGGGTTCGATACGGAATAAAGCTCCCTCTACACTGCCCCATCAAACACTCCAAGGACAGGTACAGCATGGGGTTAGATACAGAGTAAAGCTCCCTCTACACTGTCCCCATCAAACACTCCCAGGACAGGTACAGCACTGGGTTAGATACAGAGTAAAGCTCCCTCTACGCTGTCCCCCATCAGACACTCCCAGGACAGGTACAGCACGGGGTTAGATACAGAGTAAAGCTCCCTCTACGCTGTCCCCCATCAGACACTCCTAGGACAGGTACAGCACGGGGTTAGATACAGAGTAAAGCTCCCTCTACACTGTCCCCATCAAACACTCCCAGGACAGGTACAGCACTGGGTTAGATACAGAGTAAAGCTTCCTCTACGCTGTCCCCCATCAGACACTCCCAGGACAGGTACAGCACGGGGTTAGATACAGAGTAAAGATCCCTCTACACTGTCCTCATCAAACACTCCCAGGACAGGTACAGCACGGGGTTAGGTACAGAGGAAAGCTCCCTCTACACTGTCCCCATCAAACTCTCCCAGGACAGGTACAGCACGGGTTTAGACACAGAGTAAAGCTCCCACTACACTGTCCCCATCAATCACTCCCAGGAGAGTGGCAGCACGGGGTTAGATACAGAGTAAAGCTCCCTCTACACTGTCCCCATCAAACACTCCCAGGATAGGTGCAGCACAGGGTTCGATACAGAATAAAGCTCCCTCTACACTGTCCCCATCAAACACTCCCAGGACAGGTACAGCACAGGGTTCGATACGGAATAAAGCTCCCTCTACACTGCCCCATCAAACACTCCAAGGACAGGTACAGCATGGGGTTAGATACAGAGTAAAGCTCCCTCTACACTGTCCCCATCAAACACTCCCACGACAGGTACAGCACTGGGTTAGATACAGCGTAAAGCTCCCTCTACGCTGTCCCCCATCAGACACTCCCAGGACAGGTACAGCACGGGGTTAGATAGAGAGTAAAGCTCCCTCTACACTGTCCTCGTCAAACACTCCCAGGACAGGTACAGCACGGGGTTAGGTACAGAGTAAAGCTCCCCCTACACTGTCCCCATCAAACTCTCCCAGTACAGGTACAGCATGGGGTTAGATACAGAGTAAAGCTCCCTCTACACTGTCCCCATCAAACACTCCCACGACAGGTACAGCACGGGGTTAGATACAGAGTGAAGCTCCCTCTACGCTGTCCCCCATCAGACACTCCCAGGACAGGTACAGCATGGGGTTAGATACAGAGTAAAGCTGCCTCTACACTGTCCCCATCAAACACTCCCAAGACAAGTACAGCACGGGGTATGACACAGAGTGAAGCTCCCTCTACACTGTCCCCATCAAACACTCCCAGGACAGGTACAGCACGGGGTTAGTCACAGAGTAAAGCTCCCACTACACTGTCCCCATCAAACACTCCTGGGACAGTCACAGCACGGGGTTAGATACGGAGTAAAGCTCCCTCTACACTGTCCCCATCAAACACTCCCAGGACGGTACAGCACTGGGTTACATACAGAGCAAAGCTCCCTCTACACTGTCCCCCATCAAACACTCCCAGGACAGGCACAGCACGGGGGTAGATACAGAGTAAAGCTCCCTCTACACTGTCTCCATTAAACACTCCCAGGACAGTTACAGCACGGGTTTAGATACAGAGTAAAGCTCCCTTTACACTGTCCCGATCAAACACTCCCAGGCTAGGTACAGCACGGGGTTAGATACAGAACAAAGCTCCCTCTACACTGTCCCCATCAAACACTCCCAGTACAGGTACAGCATGAGATTAGATGCAGAGTAATACTCCCTCTACACTGTCCCCATCTAACACTCCGAGGACAGGTACAGCACGGGAGTAGATGCAGAGTAAAGCTCCCTCTACACTGTCCCCATCAAACACTCCCAGGACAGGTACAGCACGGGGTTAGTCACAGAGTAAAGCTCCCACTACACTGTCCCCATCAAACACTCCTGGGACAGTCACAGCACGGGGTTAGATACGGAGTAAAGCTCCCTCTACACTGTCCCCATCAAACACTCCCAGGACGGTACAGCACTGGGTTACATACAGAGCAAAGCTCCCTCTACACTGTCCCCCATCAAACACTCCCAGGACAGGCACAGCACGGGGGTAGATACAGAGTAAAGCTCCCTCTACACTGTCTCCATTAAACACTCCCAGGACAGTTACAGCACGGGTTTAGATACAGAGTTAAGCTCCCTTTACACTGTCCCGATCAAACACTCCCAGGCTAGGTACAGCACGGGGTTAGATACAGAACAAAGCTCCCTCTACACTGTCCCCATCAAACACTCCCAGTACAGGTACAGCATGAGATTAGATACAGAGTAATACTCCCTCTACACTGTCCCCATCTAACACTCCGAGGACAGGTACAGCACGGGAGTAGATGCAGAGTAAAGCTCCCTCTACACTGTCCCCATCAAACACTCCCAGGACAGGTACAGCACGGGGTTTGATACAGAATAAAGCTCCCTCTACACTGTCCCCATCAAACACTCCCAGGACAGGTACAGCACAGGGTTCGATACAGAATAAAGCTCCCTCTACACTGTCCCCATCAAACACTCCCAGGACAGGTACAGCACAGGGTTCGATACAGAATAAAGCTCCCTCTACACTGTCCCCATCAAACACTCCCAGGACAGGTACAGCACAGGGTTCGATACAGAATAAAGCTCCCTCTACACTGCCCCATCAAACACTCCAAGGACAGGTACAGCATGGGGTTAGATACAGAGTAAAGCTCCCTCTACGCTGTCCCCCATCAGACACTCCTAGGACAGGTACAGCACGGGGTTAGATACAGAGTAAAGCTCCCTCTACACTGTCCCCATCAAACACTCCCAGGACAGGTACAGCACTGGGTTAGATACAGAGTAAAGCTCCCTCTACGCTGTCCCCCATCAGACACTCCCAGGACAGGTACAGCACGGGGTTAGATACAGAGTAAAGCTCCCTCTACACTGTCCTCATCAAACACTCCCAGGACAGGTACAGCACGGGGTTAGGTACAGAGGAAAGCTCCCCCTACACTGTCCCCATCAAACTCTCCCAGGACAGGTACAGCACGGGGTTAGACACAGAGTAAAGCTCCCACTATACTGTCCCCATCAATCACTCCCAGGAGAGTGACAGCACGGGGTTCGATACAGAGTAAAGCTCCCTCTACACTGTCCCCATCAAACACTCCCAGGACAGGTACAGCACTGGGTTAGATACAGAGTAAAGCTCCCTCTACACTGTCCCCATCAAACACTCCGAGGACAAGTACAGCACGGGGTTAGATACAGAGTGAAGCTCCCTCTACACTGTCCCCATCAAACACTCCTGGGACAGTCACAGCACGGGGTTAGATACAGAGTAAAGCTCCTTCTACACTGTCCCCATCAAACACTCCCAGGACGGTACAGCACTGGGTTACATACAGAGCAAAGCTCCCTCGACACTGTCCCCCATCAAACACTCCCAGGACAGGCACAGCACAGGGTTCGATACAGAATAAAGCTCCCTCTACACTGTCCCCATCAAACACTCCCAGGACAGGTACAGCACAGGGTTCGATACGGAATAAAGCTCCCTCTACACTGCCCCATCAAACACTCCAAGGACAGGTACAGCATGGGGTTAGATACAGAGTAAAGCTCCCTCTACACTGTCCCCATCAAACACTCCCAGGACAGGTACAGCACTGGGTTAGATACAGAGTAAAGCTCCCTCTACGCTGTCCCCCATCAGACACTCCCAGGACAGGTACAGCACGGGGTTAGATACAGAGTAAAGCTCCCTCTACGCTGTCCCCCATCAGACACTCCTAGGACAGGTACAGCACGGGGTTAGATACAGAGTAAAGCTCCCTCTACACTGTCCCCATCAAACACTCCCAGGACAGGTACAGCACTGGGTTAGATACAGAGTAAAGCTTCCTCTACGCTGTCCCCCATCAGACACTCCCAGGACAGGTACAGCACGGGGTTAGATACAGAGTAAAGATCCCTCTACACTGTCCTCATCAAACACTCCCAGGACAGGTACAGCACGGGGTTAGGTACAGAGGAAAGCTCCCTCTACACTGTCCCCATCAAACTCTCCCAGGACAGGTACAGCACGGGTTTAGACACAGAGTAAAGCTCCCACTACACTGTCCCCATCAATCACTCCCAGGAGAGTGGCAGCACGGGGTTAGATACAGAGTAAAGCTCCCTCTACACTGTCCCCATCAAACACTCCCAGGATAGGTGCAGCACAGGGTTCGATACAGAATAAAGCTCCCTCTACACTGTCCCCATCAAACACTCCCAGGACAGGTACAGCACAGGGTTCGATACGGAATAAAGCTCCCTCTACACTGCCCCATCAAACACTCCAAGGACAGGTACAGCATGGGGTTAGATACAGAGTAAAGCTCCCTCTACACTGTCCCCATCAAACACTCCCACGACAGGTACAGCACTGGGTTAGATACAGCGTAAAGCTCCCTCTACGCTGTCCCCCATCAGACACTCCCAGGACAGGTACAGCACGGGGTTAGATAGAGAGTAAAGCTCCCTCTACACTGTCCTCGTCAAACACTCCCAGGACAGGTACAGCACGGGGTTAGGTACAGAGTAAAGCTCCCCCTACACTGTCCCCATCAAACTCTCCCAGTACAGGTACAGCATGGGGTTAGATACAGAGTAAAGCTCCCTCTACACTGTCCCCATCAAACACTCCCACGACAGGTACAGCACGGGGTTAGATACAGAGTGAAGCTCCCTCTACGCTGTCCCCCATCAGACACTCCCAGGACAGGTACAGCATGGGGTTAGATACAGAGTAAAGCTGCCTCTACACTGTCCCCATCAAACACTCCCAAGACAAGTACAGCACGGGGTATGACACAGAGTGAAGCTCCCTCTACACTGTCCCCATCAAACACTCCCAGGACAGGTACAGCACGGGGTTAGTCACAGAGTAAAGCTCCCACTACACTGTCCCCATCAAACACTCCTGGGACAGTCACAGCACGGGGTTAGATACGGAGTAAAGCTCCCTCTACACTGTCCCCATCAAACACTCCCAGGACGGTACAGCACTGGGTTACATACAGAGCAAAGCTCCCTCTACACTGTCCCCCATCAAACACTCCCAGGACAGGCACAGCACGGGGGTAGATACAGAGTAAAGCTCCCTCTACACTGTCTCCATTAAACACTCCCAGGACAGTTACAGCACGGGTTTAGATACAGAGTAAAGCTCCCTTTACACTGTCCCGATCAAACACTCCCAGGCTAGGTACAGCACGGGGTTAGATACAGAACAAAGCTCCCTCTACACTGTCCCCATCAAACACTCCCAGTACAGGTACAGCATGAGATTAGATGCAGAGTAATACTCCCTCTACACTGTCCCCATCTAACACTCCGAGGACAGGTACAGCACGGGAGTAGATGCAGAGTAAAGCTCCCTCTACACTGTCCCCATCAAACACTCCCAGGACAGGTACAGCACGGGGTTAGTCACAGAGTAAAGCTCCCACTACACTGTCCCCATCAAACACTCCTGGGACAGTCACAGCACGGGGTTAGATACGGAGTAAAGCTCCCTCTACACTGTCCCCATCAAACACTCCCAGGACGGTACAGCACTGGGTTACATACAGAGCAAAGCTCCCTCTACACTGTCCCCCATCAAACACTCCCAGGACAGGCACAGCACGGGGGTAGATACAGAGTAAAGCTCCCTCTACACTGTCTCCATTAAACACTCCCAGGACAGTTACAGCACGGGTTTAGATACAGAGTTAAGCTCCCTTTACACTGTCCCGATCAAACACTCCCAGGCTAGGTACAGCACGGGGTTAGATACAGAACAAAGCTCCCTCTACACTGTCCCCATCAAACACTCCCAGTACAGGTACAGCATGAGATTAGATACAGAGTAATACTCCCTCTACACTGTCCCCATCTAACACTCCGAGGACAGGTACAGCACGGGAGTAGATGCAGAGTAAAGCTCCCTCTACACTGTCCCCATCAAACACTCCCAGGACAGGTACAGCACGGGGTTTGATACAGAATAAAGCTCCCTCTACACTGTCCCCATCAAACACTCCCAGGACAGGTACAGCACAGGGTTCGATACAGAATAAAGCTCCCTCTACACTGTCCCCATCAAACACTCCCAGGACAGGTACAGCACAGGGTTCGATACAGAATAAAGCTCCCTCTACACTGTCCCCATCAAACACTCCCAGGACAGGTACAGCACAGGGTTCGATACAGAATAAAGCTCCCTCTACACTGCCCCATCAAACACTCCAAGGACAGGTACAGCATGGGGTTAGATACAGAGTAAAGCTCCCTCTACGCTGTCCCCCATCAGACACTCCTAGGACAGGTACAGCACGGGGTTAGATACAGAGTAAAGCTCCCTCTACACTGTCCCCATCAAACACTCCCAGGACAGGTACAGCACTGGGTTAGATACAGAGTAAAGCTCCCTCTACGCTGTCCCCCATCAGACACTCCCAGGACAGGTACAGCACGGGGTTAGATACAGAGTAAAGCTCCCTCTACACTGTCCTCATCAAACACTCCCAGGACAGGTACAGCACGGGGTTAGGTACAGAGGAAAGCTCCCCCTACACTGTCCCCATCAAACTCTCCCAGGACAGGTACAGCACGGGGTTAGACACAGAGTAAAGCTCCCACTATACTGTCCCCATCAATCACTCCCAGGAGAGTGACAGCACGGGGTTCGATACAGAGTAAAGCTCCCTCTACACTGTCCCCATCAAACACTCCCAGGACAGGTACAGCACTGGGTTAGATACAGAGTAAAGCTCCCTCTACACTGTCCCCATCAAACACTCCGAGGACAAGTACAGCACGGGGTTAGATACAGAGTGAAGCTCCCTCTACACTGTCCCCATCAAACACTCCTGGGACAGTCACAGCACGGGGTTAGATACAGAGTAAAGCTCCTTCTACACTGTCCCCATCAAACACTCCCAGGACGGTACAGCACTGGGTTACATACAGAGCAAAGCTCCCTCGACACTGTCCCCCATAAAACACTCCCAGGACAGGTACAGCACGGGGTAGATACGGAGTAAAGCTCCCTCTACACTGTCTCCATTAAACACTCCCAGGACAGTTACAGCACGGGGTTAGATACAGAGTAAAGCTCCCTCTACACTGTCCCGATCAAACACTCCCAGGATAGGTACAGCACGGGGTTAGATACAGAGTAAAGCTCCCTCTACGCTGTCCCCCATCAGACACTCCCAGGACAGGTACAGCACGGGGTTAGATACAGAGTAAAGCTCCCTCTACGCTGTCCCCCATCAGACACTCCTAGGACAGGTACAGCACGGGGTTAGATACAGAGTAAAGCTCCCTCTACACTGTCCCCATCAAACACTCCCAGGACAGGTACAGCACTGGGTTAGATACAGAGTAAAGCTTCCTCTACGCTGTCCCCCATCAGACACTCCCAGGACAGGTACAGCACGGGGTTAGATACAGAGTAAAGATCCCTCTACACTGTCCTCATCAAACACTCCCAGGACAGGTACAGCACGGGGTTAGGTACAGAGGAAAGCTCCCTCTACACTGTCCCCATCAAACTCTCCCAGGACAGGTACAGCACGGGTTTAGACACAGAGTAAAGCTCCCACTACACTGTCCCCATCAATCACTCCCAGGAGAGTGGCAGCACGGGGTTAGATACAGAGTAAAGCTCCCTCTACACTGTCCCCATCAAACACTCCCAGGATAGGTGCAGCACAGGGTTCGATACAGAATAAAGCTCCCTCTACACTGTCCCCATCAAACACTCCCAGGACAGGTACAGCACAGGGTTCGATACGGAATAAAGCTCCCTCTACACTGCCCCATCAAACACTCCAAGGACAGGTACAGCATGGGGTTAGATACAGAGTAAAGCTCCCTCTACACTGTCCCCATCAAACACTCCCACGACAGGTACAGCACTGGGTTAGATACAGCGTAAAGCTCCCTCTACGCTGTCCCCCATCAGACACTCCCAGGACAGGTACAGCACGGGGTTAGATAGAGAGTAAAGCTCCCTCTACACTGTCCTCGTCAAACACTCCCAGGACAGGTACAGCACGGGGTTAGGTACAGAGTAAAGCTCCCCCTACACTGTCCCCATCAAACTCTCCCAGTACAGGTACAGCATGGGGTTAGATACAGAGTAAAGCTCCCTCTACACTGTCCCCATCAAACACTCCCACGACAGGTACAGCACGGGGTTAGATACAGAGTGAAGCTCCCTCTACGCTGTCCCCCATCAGACACTCCCAGGACAGGTACAGCATGGGGTTAGATACAGAGTAAAGCTGCCTCTACACTGTCCCCATCAAACACTCCCAAGACAAGTACAGCACGGGGTATGACACAGAGTGAAGCTCCCTCTACACTGTCCCCATCAAACACTCCCAGGACAGGTACAGCACGGGGTTAGTCACAGAGTAAAGCTCCCACTACACTGTCCCCATCAAACACTCCTGGGACAGTCACAGCACGGGGTTAGATACGGAGTAAAGCTCCCTCTACACTGTCCCCATCAAACACTCCCAGGACGGTACAGCACTGGGTTACATACAGAGCAAAGCTCCCTCTACACTGTCCCCCATCAAACACTCCCAGGACAGGCACAGCACGGGGGTAGATACAGAGTAAAGCTCCCTCTACACTGTCTCCATTAAACACTCCCAGGACAGTTACAGCACGGGTTTAGATACAGAGTAAAGCTCCCTTTACACTGTCCCGATCAAACACTCCCAGGCTAGGTACAGCACGGGGTTAGATACAGAACAAAGCTCCCTCTACACTGTCCCCATCAAACACTCCCAGTACAGGTACAGCATGAGATTAGATGCAGAGTAATACTCCCTCTACACTGTCCCCATCTAACACTCCGAGGACAGGTACAGCACGGGAGTAGATGCAGAGTAAAGCTCCCTCTACACTGTCCCCATCAAACACTCCCAGGACAGGTACAGCACGGGGTTAGTCACAGAGTAAAGCTCCCACTACACTGTCCCCATCAAACACTCCTGGGACAGTCACAGCACGGGGTTAGATACGGAGTAAAGCTCCCTCTACACTGTCCCCATCAAACACTCCCAGGACGGTACAGCACTGGGTTACATACAGAGCAAAGCTCCCTCTACACTGTCCCCCATCAAACACTCCCAGGACAGGCACAGCACGGGGGTAGATACAGAGTAAAGCTCCCTCTACACTGTCTCCATTAAACACTCCCAGGACAGTTACAGCACGGGTTTAGATACAGAGTTAAGCTCCCTTTACACTGTCCCGATCAAACACTCCCAGGCTAGGTACAGCACGGGGTTAGATACAGAACAAAGCTCCCTCTACACTGTCCCCATCAAACACTCCCAGTACAGGTACAGCATGAGATTAGATACAGAGTAATACTCCCTCTACACTGTCCCCATCTAACACTCCGAGGACAGGTACAGCACGGGAGTAGATGCAGAGTAAAGCTCCCTCTACACTGTCCCCATCAAACACTCCCAGGACAGGTACAGCACGGGGTTTGATACAGAATAAAGCTCCCTCTACACTGTCCCCATCAAACACTCCCAGGACAGGTACAGCACAGGGTTCGATACAGAATAAAGCTCCCTCTACACTGTCCCCATCAAACACTCCCAGGACAGGTACAGCACAGGGTTCGATACAGAATAAAGCTCCCTCTACACTGTCCCCATCAAACACTCCCAGGACAGGTACAGCACAGGGTTCGATACAGAATAAAGCTCCCTCTACACTGCCCCATCAAACACTCCAAGGACAGGTACAGCATGGGGTTAGATACAGAGTAAAGCTCCCTCTACGCTGTCCCCCATCAGACACTCCTAGGACAGGTACAGCACGGGGTTAGATACAGAGTAAAGCTCCCTCTACACTGTCCCCATCAAACACTCCCAGGACAGGTACAGCACTGGGTTAGATACAGAGTAAAGCTCCCTCTACGCTGTCCCCCATCAGACACTCCCAGGACAGGTACAGCACGGGGTTAGATACAGAGTAAAGCTCCCTCTACACTGTCCTCATCAAACACTCCCAGGACAGGTACAGCACGGGGTTAGGTACAGAGGAAAGCTCCCCCTACACTGTCCCCATCAAACTCTCCCAGGACAGGTACAGCACGGGGTTAGACACAGAGTAAAGCTCCCACTATACTGTCCCCATCAATCACTCCCAGGAGAGTGACAGCACGGGGTTCGATACAGAGTAAAGCTCCCTCTACACTGTCCCCATCAAACACTCCCAGGACAGGTACAGCACTGGGTTAGATACAGAGTAAAGCTCCCTCTACACTGTCCCCATCAAACACTCCGAGGACAAGTACAGCACGGGGTTAGATACAGAGTGAAGCTCCCTCTCCACTGTCCCCATCAAACACTCCTGGGACAGTCACAGCACGGGGTTAGATACAGAGTAAAGCTCCTTCTACACTGTCCCCATCAAACACTCCCAGGACGGTACAGCACTGGGTTACATACAGAGCAAAGCTCCCTCGACACTGTCCCCCATAAAACACTCCCAGGACAGGTACAGCACGGGGTAGATACGGAGTAAAGCTCCCTCTACACTGTCTCCATTAAACACTCCCAGGACAGTTACAGCACGGGGTTAGATACAGAGTAAAGCTCCCTCTACACTGTCCCGATCAAACACTCCCAGGATAGGTACAGCACGGGGTTAGATACAGAACAAAGCTCCCTCTACACTGTCCCCATCAAACACTCCCAGGACACGTACAGCACGGGGTTAGATACAGAGGAATGCTCCCTCTACACTGTCCCCCATCAAACACTCCCAGGACAGGTACAGCACGGGGGTAGATACAGAGTAAAGCTCCCTCTACACTGTCTCCATTAAACACTCCTAGGACAGGTACAGCACGGGGTTAGATACAGAGTAATGCTCCCTCTACACTGTCCCCATCAAACACTCCCAGGACAGGTACAGCACTGGGTTAGATACAGAGCAAAGCTCCCTCTACACTTTCCCCCATCAAACACTCCCAGGACAGGTACAGCACGGGGGTAGATACAGAGTAAAGCTCCCTCTACACTGTCTCAATTAAACACTCCCAGGACAGTTACAGCACGGGGTTAGATACAGAGTAAAGCTCTCTCTTCACTGTCCCGATCAAACACTCCCAGGATAGGTACAGCACGGGGTTAGATACAGAACAAAGCTCCCACTACACTGTCCCCATCAAACACTCCAGGGACAGTGACAGCACGGGGTTAGATACAGAGTAAAGCTCCCTCTACACTGTCCGCATCAAACACTCCCAGGACGGTACAGCACTGGGTTAGATACAGAGCAAAGCTCCCTCTACACTGTCCCCCATCAAACACTCCCAGGACAGGTACAGCACGCGGGTAGATACAGAGTAAAGCTCCCTCTACACTGTCTCCATTAAACACTCCCAGGACAGGTACAGCACGGGGTTAGATACAGAGTAATGCTCCCTCTACACTGTCCCCATCAAACACTCCCAGGACAGGTACAGCACTGGGTTAGATACAGAGTAAAGCTGCCTCAACACTGTCCCCATCAAACACTCCCAGGGCAGGTACAGCACGCGGTTGGATACAGAGTAAAGCTTCCTCTACACTGTCCCCATCTAACACTCCTGGGACAGTCACAGCACGGGGTTAGATACAGAGTAAAGCTCCCTCTAAACTGTCCCCATCAAACACTCCCAGGACGGTACAGCACTGGGTTACATACAGAGCAAAGCTCCCTCTACACTGTCCCCCATCAAACACTCCCAGGACAGGTACAGCACGGGGGTAGATACAGAGTAAAGCTCCCTCTACACTGTCTCCATTAAACACTCCCAGGACAGTTACAGCACGGGGTTAGATACAGAGTAAAGCTCCCTTTACACTGTCCCGATCAAACATTCCCAGGCTAGGTTCAGCACGGGGTTAGATACAGAACAAAGCTCCCTCTACACTGTCCCCATCAAACACTCCCAGGACAGGAACAGCACGAGATTAGATACAGAGTAAAGCTCCCTCTACGCTGTCCCCCATCAGACACTCCCAGGACAGGTACAGCACGGGGTTAGATACAGAATAAAGCTCCCTGTACACTGCCCCATCAAACACTCCTGGGACAGTCACAGCACGGGGTTAGATACAGAGTAAAGCTCCCTCTACACTGTCCCGATCAAACACTCCCAGGATAGGTACAGCACGGGGTTAGATACAGAACAAACCTCCCACTACACTGTCCCCATCAAACACTCCAGGGACAGTGACAGCACGGGGTTAGATACAGAGTAAAGCTCCCTCTACACTGTCCGCATCAAACACTCCCAGGACGGTACAGCACTGGGTTAGATACAGAGCAAAGCTCCCTCTACACTGTCCCCCATCAAACACTCCCAGGACAGGTACAGCACGCGGGTATATACAGAGTAAAGCTCCCTCTACACTGTCCCCATCAAACACTCCCAGGACAGGTACAGCACAGGGTTCGATACAGAATAAAGCTCCCTCTACACTGTCCCAATCAAACACTCCCAGGACAGGTACAGCACAGGGTTCGATACAGAATAAAGCTCCCTCTACACTGCCCCATCAAACACTCCAAGGACAGGTACAGCACGGGGTTAGATACAGAGTAAAGCTCCCTCTACACTGTCCCCATCAAACACTCCCAGGACAGGTACAGCACTGGGTTAGATACAGAGTAAAGCTCCCTCTACGCTGTTCCCCATCAGACACTCCCAGGACAGGTACAGCACGGGGTTAGATACAGAGTAAAGCTCCCTCTACACTGTCCTCATCAAACACTCCCAGGACAGGTACAGCACGGGGTTAGGTACAGAGTGAAGCTCCCCCTACACTGTCCCCATCAAACTCTCCCAGGACAGGTACAGCACGGGGTTAGATACAGAGTAAAGCTCCCTCTACACTGTCCCCATCAAACACTCCCAGGACAGGTACAGCACGGGGTTAAATACAGAGTCAAGCTCCCTCTACGCTGTCCCCCATCAAACACTCAAAGGACAGGTACAGCACGGGGTTAGATACAGAGTAAAGCTCCCCCTACACTGTCCCCATCAAACTCTCCCAGGACAGGTACAGCACGGGGCTAGATACAGAGTAAAGCTCCCTCTACACTGTCCCCATCAAACACTCCCAGGACAGCTACAGCACAGGGTTCGATACAGAATAAAGCTCCCTCTACACTGCCCCATCAAACACTCCAAGGACAGGTACAGCATGGGGTTGATACAGAGTAAAGCTCCCTCTACGCTGTCCCCCATCAGACACTCCTAGGACAGGTACAGCACGGGGTTAGATACAGAGTAAAGCTCCCTCTACACTGTCCCCATCAAACACTCCCAGGACAGATACAGCACTGGGTTAGATACAGAGTAAAGCTCCCTCTACGCTGTCCCCCATCAGACACTCCCAGGACAGGTACAGCACGGGGTTAGGTACAGAGTAAAGCTCCCCCTACACTGTCCCCATCAAACTCTCACAGGACAGGTACAGCATGGGGTTAGATACAGAGTAAAGCTCGCTCTACACTGTCCCGATCAAACACTCCCAGGATAGGTACAGCACGGGGTTAGATACAGAACAAACCTCCCACTACACTGTCCCCATCAAACACTCCAGGGACAGTGACAGCACGGGGTTAGATATAGAGTAAAGCTCCCTCTACACTGTCCGCATCAAACACTCCCAGGACGGTACAGCACTGGGTTAGATACAGAGCAAAGCTCCCTCTACACTGTCCCCCATCAAACACTCCCAGGACAGGTACAGCACGCGGGTATATACAGAGTAAAGCTCCCTCTACACTGTCCCCATCAAACACTCCCAGGACAGGTACAGCACAGGGTTCGATACAGAATAAAGCTCCCTCTACACTGTCCCAATCAAACACTCCCAGGACAGGTACAGCACAGGGTTCGATACAGAATAAAGCTCCCTCTACACTGCCCCATCAAACACTCCAAGGACAGGTACAGCACGGGGTTAGATACAGAGTAAAGCTCCCTCTACACTGTCCCCATCAAACACTCCCAGGACAGGTACAGCACTGGGTTAGATACAGAGTAAAGAGCCCTCTACGCTGTCCCCCATCAGACACTCCCAGGACAGGTACAGCACGGGGTTAGATACAGAGTAAAGCTCCCTCTACACTGTCCTCATCAAACACTCCCAGGACAGGTACAGCACGGGGTTAGGTACAGAGTGAAGCTCCCCCTACACTGTCCCCATCAAACTCTCCCAGGACAGGTACAGCACGGGGTTAGATACAGAGTAAAGCTCCCTCTACACTGTCCCCATCAAACACTCCCAGGACAGGTACAGCACGGGGTTAAATACAGAGTCAAGCTCCCTCTACGCTGTCCCCCATCAAACACTCAAACGACAGGTACAGCACGGGGTTAGATACAGAGTAAAGCTCCCCCTACACTGTCCCCATCAAACTCTCCCAGGACAGGTACAGCACGGGGCTAGATACAGAGTAAAGCTCCCTCTACACTGTCCCCATCAAACACTCCCAGGACAGCTACAGCACAGGGTTCGATACAGAATAAAGCTCCCTCTACACTGCCCCATCAAACACTCCAAGGACAGGTACAGCATGGGGTTGATACAGAGTAAAGCTCCCTCTACACTGTCCCCATCAAACACTCCCAGGACAGCTACAGCACAGGGTTCGATACAGAATAAAGCTCCCTCTACACTGCCCCATCAAACACTCCAAGGACAGGTACAGCATGGGGTTGATACAGAGTAAAGCTCCCTCTACGCTGTCCCCCATCAGACACTCCTAGGACAGGTACAGCACGGGGTTAGATACAGAGTAAAGCTCCCTCTACACTGTCCCCATCAAACACTCCCAGGACAGGTACAGCACTGGGTTAGATACAGAGTAAAGCTCCCTCTACGCTGTCCCCCATCAGACACTCCCAGGACAGGTACAGCACGGGGTTAGATACAGAGTAAAGCTCCCTCTACACTGTCCGCATCAAACACTCCCAGGACGGTACAGCACTGGGTTAGATACAGAGCAAAGCTCCCTCTACACTGTCCCCCATCAAACACTCCCAGGACAGGTACAGCACGCGGGTATATACAGAGTAAAGCTCCCTCTACACTGTCCCCATCAAACACTCCCAGGACAGGTACAGCACAGGGTTCGATACAGAATAAAGCTCCCTCTACACTGTCCCAATCAAACACTCCCAGGACAGGTACAGCACAGGGTTCGATACAGAATAAAGCTCCCTCTACACTGCCCCATCAAACACTCCAAGGACAGGTACAGCACGGGGTTAGATACAGAGTAAAGCTCCCTCTACACTGTCCCCATCAAACACTCCCAGGACAGGTACAGCACTGGGTTAGATACAGAGTAAAGCTCCCTCTACGCTGTTCCCCATCAGACACTCCCAGGACAGGTACAGCACGGGGTTAGATACAGAGTAAAGCTCCCTCTACACTGTCCTCATCAAACACTCCCAGGACAGGTACAGCACGGGGTTAGCTACAGAGTGAAGCTCCCCCTACACTGTCCCCATCAAACTCTCCCAGGACAGGTACAGCACGGGGTTAGATACAGAGTAAAGCTCCCTCTACACTGTCCCCATCAAACACTCCCAGGACAGGTACAGCACGGGGTTAAATACAGAGTCAAGCTCCCTCTACGCTGTCCCCCATCAAACACTCAAAGGACAGGTACAGCACGGGGTTAGATACAGAGTAAAGCTCCCCCTACACTGTCCCCATCAAACTCTCCCAGGACAGGTACAGCACGGGGCTAGATACAGAGTAAAGCTCCCTCTACGCTGTCCCCATCAAACACTCCCAGGACAGCTACAGCACAGGGTTCGATACAGAATAAAGCTCCCTCTACACTGCCCCATCAAACACTCCAAGGACAGGTACAGCATGGGGTTGATACAGAGTAAAGCTCCCTCTACACTGTCCGCATCAAACACTCCCAGGAGAGTGACAGCACGGGGTTAGATACAGAGTAAAGCTCCCTCTACACTGTCCCCATCAAACACTCCCAGGACAGGTACAGCACTGGGTTAGATACAGAGTAAAGCTCCCTCTACACTGTCCCCATCAAACACTCCCAGGATAGGTACAGCACGGGGTTAGGTACAGAGTAAAGCTCCCCCTACACTGTCCCCATCAAACTCTCCCAGGACAGGTACAGCACGGGGTTAGTCACAGAGTAAAGCTCGCTCTACACTGTCCCCATCAAACACTCCTGGGACAGTCACAGCACGGGGTTAGATACGGAGTAAAGCTCCCTCAACACTGTCCCCATCAAACACTCCCAGGACGGTACAGCACTGGGTTACATACAGAGCAAAGCTCCCTCTACACTGTCCCCCATCAAACACTCCCAGGACAGGCACAGCACAGGGTTCGATACAGAATAAAGCTCCCTCTACACTGTCCCCATCAAACACTCCCAGGACAGGTACAGCACAGGGTTCGATACGGAAGAAAGCTCCCTCTACACTGCCCCATCAAACACTCCAAGGACAGGTACAGCATGGGGTTAGATACAGAGTAAAGCTCCCTCTACACTGTCCCCATCAAACACTCCCAGGACAGGTACAGCACTGGGTTAGATACAGAGTAAAGCTCCCTCTACGCTGTCCCCCATCAGACACTCCCAGGACAGGTACAGCACGGGGTTAGATACAGAGTAAAGCTCCCTCTACGCTGTCCCCCATCAGACACTCCTAGGACAGGTACAGCACGGGGTTAGATACAGAGTAAAGCTCCCTCTACACTGTCCCCATCAAACACTCCCAGGACAGGTACAGCACTGGGTTAGATACAGAGTAAAGCTTCCTCTACGCTGTCCCCCATCAGACACTCCCAGGACAGGTACAGCACGGGGTTAGATACAGAGTAAAGATCCCTCTACACTGTCCTCATCAAACACTCCCAGGACAGGTACAGCACGGGGTTAGGTACAGAGGAAAGCTCCCTCTACACTGTCCCCATCAAACTCTCCCAGGACAGGTACAGCACGGGGTTAGACACAGAGTAAAGCTCCCACTACACTGTCCCCATCAATCACTCCCAGGAGAGTGACAGCACGGGGTTAGATACAGAGTAAAGCTCCCTCTACACTGTCCCCATCAAACACTCCCAGGACAGGTACAGCACTGGGTTAGATACAGAGTAAAGCTCCCTCTACACTGTCCCCATCAAACACTCCCAGGACAGGTACAGCACAGGGTTCGATACGGAATAAAGCTCCCTCTACACTGCCCCATCTAACACTCCAAGGACAGGTACAGCATGGGGTTAGATACAGAGTAAAGCTCCCTCTACACTGTCCCCATCAAACACTCCCAGGACAGGTACAGCACTGGGTTAGATACAGAGTAAAGCTCCCTCTACGCTGTCCCCCATCAGACACTCCCAGGACAGGTACAGCACGGGGTTAGATACAGAGTAAAGCTCCCTCTACACTGTCCTCGTCAAACACTCCCAGGACAGGTACAGCACGGGGTTAGGTACAGAGTAAAGCTCCCCCTACACTGTCCCCATCAAACTCTCCCAGGACAGGTACAGCATGGGGTTAGATACAGAGTAAAGCTCCCTCTACACTGTCCCCATCAAACACTCCCACGACAGGTACAGCACGGGGTTAGATACAGAGTGAAGCTCCCTCTAAACTGTCCCCATCAAACACTCCCAGGACAGGTACAGCACGGGGTTAGACACAGAGTAAAGCTCCCACTACACTGTCCCCATCAAACACTCCTGGGACAGTCACAGCACGGGGCTAGATACAGAGTAAAGCTCCCTCTACACTGTCCCCATCAAACACTCCCAGGACAGCTACAGCACAGGGTTCGATACAGAATAAAGCTCCCTCTACACTGCCCCATCAAACACTCCAAGGACAGGTACAGCATGGGGTTGATACAGAGTAAAGCTCCCTCTACCCTGTCCCCCATCAGACACTCCTAGGACAGGTACAGCACGGGGTTAAATACAGAGTGAAGCTCCCTCTAAACTGTCCCCATCAAACACTCCCAGGACAGGTACAGCACGGGGTTAGACACAGAGTAAAGCTCCCACTACACTGTCCCCATCAATCACTCCCAGGAGAGTGACAGCACGGGGTTCGATACAGAGTAAAGCTCCCTCTGCACTGTCCCCATCAAACACTCCCAGGACAGGTACAGCACTGGGTTAGATACAGAGTAAAGCTCCCTCTACACTGTCCCCATCAAACACTCCCAGGATAGGTACAGCACAGGGTTCGATACAGAATAAAGCTCCCTCTACACTGTCCCCATCAAACACTCCCAGGACAGGTACAGCACGGGGTTAGTCACAGAATAAAGCTCCCACTACACTGTCCCCGTCAAACACTCCTGGGACAGTCACAGCACGGGGTTAGATACGGAGTAAAGCTCCCTCTACACTGTCCCCATCAAACACTCCCAGGACGGTACAGCACTGGGTTACATACAGAGCAAAGCTCCCTCTACACTGTCCCCCATCAAACACTCCCAGGACAGGCACAGCACAGGGTTCGATACAGAATAAAGCTCCCTCTACACTGTCCCCATCAAACACTCCCAGGACAGGTACAGCACAGGGTTCGATACGGAATAAAGCTCCCTCTACACTGCCCCATCAAACACTCCAAGGACAGGTACAGCATGGGGTTAGATACAGAGTAAAGCTCCCTCTACACTGTCCCCATCAAACACTCCCAGGACAGGTACAGCACTGGGTTAGATACAGAGTAAAGCTCCCTCTACGCTGTCCCCCATCAGACACTCCCAGGACAGGTACAGCACGGGGTTAGATACAGAGTAAAGCTCCCTCTACGCTGTCCCCCATCAGACACTCCTAGGACAGGTACAGCACGGGGTTAGATACAGAGTAAAGCTCCCTCTACACTGTCCCCATCAAACACTCCCAGGACAGGTACAGCACTGGGTTAGATACAGAGTAAAGCTTCCTCTACGCTGTCCCCCATCAGACACTCCCAGGACAGGTACAGCACGGGGTTAGATACAGAGTAAAGATCGCTCTACACTGTCCTCATCAAACACTCCCAGGACAGGTACAGCACGGGGTTAGGTACAGAGGAAAGCTCCCTCTACACTGTCCCCATCAAACTCTCCCAGGACAGGTACAGCACGGGTTTAGACACAGAGTAAAGCTCCCACTACACTGTCCCCATCAATCACTCCCAGGAGAGTGGCAGCACGGGGTTAGATACAGAGTAAAGCTCCCTCTACACTGTCCCCATCAAACACTCCCAGGACAGGTACAGCACTGGGTTAGATACAGAGTAAAGCTCCCTCTACACTGTCCCCATCAAACACTCCCAGGATAGGTGCAGCACAGGGTTCGATACAGAATAAAGCTCCCTCTACGCTGTCCCCCATCAGACACTCCTAGGACAGGTACAGCACGGGGTTAGATACAGAGTAAAGCTCCCTCTACACTGTCCCCATCAAACACTCCCAGGACAGGTACAGCACTGGGTTAGATACAGAGTAAAGCTCCCTCTACGCTGTCCCCCATCAGACACTCCCAGGACAGGTACAGCACGGGGTTAGATACAGAGTAAAGCTCCCTCTACACTGTCCTCATCAAACACTCCCAGGACAGGTACAGCACGGGGTTAGGTACAGAGGAAAGCTCCCCCTACACTGTCCCCATCAAACTCTCCCAGGACAGGTACAGCACGGGGTTAGACACAGAGTAAAGCTCCCACTATACTGTCCCCATCAATCACTCCCAGGAGAGTGACAGCACGGGGTTCGATACAGAGTAAAGCTCCCTCTACACTGTCCCCATCAAACACTCCCAGGACAGGTACAGCACTGGGTTAGATACAGAGTAAAGCTCCCTCTACACTGTCCCCATCAAACACTCCGAGGACAGGTACAGCACGGGGTTAGATACAGAGTGAAGCTCCCTCTACACTGTCCCCATCAAACACTCCTGGGACAGTCACAGCACGGGGTTAGATACAGAGTAAAGCTCCTTCTACACTGTCCCCATCAAACACTCCCAGGACGGTACAGCACTGGGTTACATACAGAGCAAAGCTCCCTCGACACTGTCCCACATCTAACACTCCCAGGACAGGTACAGCACGGGGTAGATACGGAGTAAAGCTCCCTCTACACTGTCTCCATTAAACACTCCCAGGACAGTTACAGCACGGGGTTAGATACAGAGTAAAGCTCCCTCTACACTGTCCCGATCAAACACTCCCAGGATAGGTACAGCACGGGGTTAGATACAGAACAAAGCTCCCTCTAGACTGTCCCCATCAAACACTCCCAGGACACGTACAGCACGGGGTTAGATACAGAGGAATGCTCCCTCTACACTGTCCCCCATCAAACACTCCCAGGACAGGTACAGCACGGGGGTAGATACAGAGTAAAGCTCCCTCTACACTGTCTCCATTAAACACTCCTAGGACAGGTACAGCACGGGGTTAGATACAGAGTAAAGCTCCCTCTACACTGTCCCCATCAAACACTCCCACGACAGGTACAGCACGGGGTTAGATACAGAGTGAAGCTCCCTCTAAACTGTCCCCATCACACACTCCCAGGACAGGTACAGCACGGGGTTAGACACAGAGTAAAGCTCCCACTACACTGTCCCCATCAAACACTCCTGGGACAGTCACAGCACGGGGCTAGATACAGAGTAAAGCTCCCTCTACACTGTCCCCATCAAACACTCCCAGGACAGCTACAGCAGAGGGTTCGATACAGAATAAAGCTCCCTCTACACTGCCCCATCAAACACTCCAAGGACAGGTACAGCATGGGGTTGATACAGAGTAAAGCTCCCTCTACCCTGTCCCCCATCAGACACTCCTAGGACAGGTACAGCACAGGGTTCGATACAGAATAAAGCTCCCTCTACACTGTCCCCATCAAACACTCCCAGGACAGGTACAGCACGGGGTTAGTCACAGAGTAAAGCTCCCACTACACTGTCCCCATCAAACACTCCTGGGACAGTCACAGCACGGGGTTAGATACGGAGTAAAGCTCCCTCTACACTGTCCCCATCAAACACTCCCAGGACGGTACAGCACTGGGTTACATACAGAGCAAAGCTCCCTCTACACTGTCCCCCATCAAACACTCCCAGGACAGGCACAGCACAGGGTTCGATACAGAATAAAGCTCCCTCTACACTGTCCCCATCAAACACTCCCAGGACAGGTACAGCACAGGGTTCGATACGGAATAAAGCTCCCTCTACACTGCCCCATCAAACACTCCAAGGACAGGTACAGCATGGGGTTAGATACAGAGTAAAGCTCCCTTTACACTGTCCCCATCAAACACTCCCAGGACAGGTACAGCACTGGGTTAGATACAGAGTAAAGCTCCCTCTACGCTGTCCCCCATCAGACACTCCCAGGACAGGTACAGCACGGGGTTAGATACAGAGTAAAGCTCCCTCTACGCTGTCCCCCATCAGACACTCCTAGGACAGGTACAGCACGGGGTTAGATACAGAGTAAAGCTCCCTCTACACTGTCCCCATCAAACACTCCCAGGACAGGTACAGCACTGGGTTAGATACAGAGTAAAGCTTCCTCTACGCTGTCCCCCATCAGACACTCCCAGGACAGGTACAGCACGGGGTTAGATACAGAGTAAAGATCCCTCTACACTGTCCTCATCAAACACTCCCAGGACAGGTACAGCACGGGGTTAGGTACAGAGGAAAGCTCCCTCTACACTGTCCCCATCAAACTCTCCCAGGACAGGTACAGCACGGGTTTAGACACAGAGTAAAGCTCCCACTACACTGTCCCCATCAATCACTCCCAGGAGAGTGGCAGCACGGGGTTAGATACAGAGTAAAGCTCCCTCTACACTGTCCCCATCAAACACTCCCAGGACAGGTACAGCACTGGGTTAGATACAGAGTAAAGCTCCCTCTACACTGTCCCCATCAAACACTCCCAGGATAGGTGCAGCACAGGGTTCGATACAGAATAAAGCTCCCTCTACACTGTCCCCATCAAACACTCCCAGGACAGGTACAGCACAGGGTTCGATACGGAATAAAGCTCCCTCTACACTGCCCCATCAAACACTCCAAGGACAGGTACAGCATGGGGTTAGATACAGAGTAAAGCTCCCTCTACACTGTCCCCATCAAACACTCCCAGGACAGGTACAGCACTGGGTTAGATACAGAGTAAAGCTCCCTCTACGCTGTCCCCCATCAGACACTCCCAGGACAGGTACAGCACGGGGTTAGATACAGAGTAAAGCTCCCTCTACACTGTCCTCGTCAAACACTCCCAGGACAGGTACAGCACGGGGTTAGGTACAGAGTAAAGCTCCCCCTACACTGTCCCCATCAAACTCTCCCAGTACAGGTACAGCATGGGGTTAGATACAGAGTAAAGCTCCCTCTACACTGTCCCCATCAAACACTCCCACGACAGGTACAGCACGGGGTTAGATACAGAGTGAAGCTCCCTCTACGCTGTCCCCCATCAGACACTCCCAGGACAGGTACAGCATGGGGTTAGATACAGAGTAAAGCTGCCTCTACACTGTCCCCATCAAACACTCCCAAGACAAGTACAGCACGGGGTATGACACAGAGTGAAGCTCTCTCTACACTGTCCCCATCAAACACTCCCAGGACAGGTACAGCACGGGGTTAGTCACAGAGTAAAGCTCCCACTACACTGTCCCCATCAAACACTCCTGGGACAGTCACAGCACGGGGTTAGATACGGAGTAAAGCTCCCTCTACACTGTCCCCATCAAACACTCCCAGGACGGTACAGCACTGGGTTACATACAGAGCAAAGCTCCCTCTACACTGTCCCCCATCAAACACTCCCAGGACAGGCACAGCACGGGGGTAGATACAGAGTAAAGCTCCCTCTACACTGTCTCCATTAAACACTCCCAGGACAGTTACAGCACGGGTTTAGATACAGAGTAAAGCTCCCTTTACACTGTCCCGATCAAACACTCCCAGGCTAGGTACAGCACGGGGTTAGATACAGAACAAAGCTCCCTCTACACTGTCCCCATCAAACACTCCCAGTACAGGTACAGCATGAGATTAGATACAGAGTAATACTCCCTCTACACTGTCCCCATCTAACACTCCGAGGACAGGTACAGCACGGGAGTAGATGCAGAGTAAAGCTCCCTCTACACTGTCCCCATCAAACACTCCCAGGACAGGTACAGCACGGGGTTTGATACAGAATAAAGCTCCCTCTACACTGTCCCCATCAAACACTCCCAGGACAGGTACAGCACAGGGTTCGATACAGAATAAAGCTCCCTCTACACTGTCCCCATCAAACACTCCCAGGACAGGTACAGCACAGGGTTCGATACAGAATAAAGCTCCCTCTACACTGTCCCCATCAAACACTCCCAGGACAGGTACAGCACAGGGTTCGATACAGAATAAAGCTCCCTCTACACTGCCCCATCAAACACTCCAAGGACAGGTACAGCATGGGGTTAGACACAGAGTAAAGCTCCCTCTACGCTGTCCCCCATCAGACACTCCTAGGACAGGTACAGCACGGGGTTAGATACAGAGTAAAGCTCCCTCTACACTGTCCCCATCAAACACTCCCAGGACAGGTACAGCACTGGGTTAGATACAGAGTAAAGTTCCCTCTACGCTGTCCCCCATCAGACACTCCCAGGACAGGTACAGCACGGGGTTAGATACAGAGTAAAGCTCCCTCTACACTGTCCTCATCAAACACTCCCAGGACAGGTACAGCACGGGGTTAGGTACAGAGGAAAGCTCCCCCTACACTGTCCCCATCAAACTCTCCCAGGACAGGTACAGCACGGGGTTAGACACAGAGTAAAGCTCCCACTATACTGTCCCCATCAATCACTCCCAGGAGAGTGACAGCACGGGGTTCGATACAGAGTAAAGCTCCCTCTACACTGTCCCCATCAAACACTCCCAGGACAGGTACAGCACTGGGTTAGATACAGAGTAAAGCTCCCTCTACACTGTCCCCATCAAACACTCCGAGGACAAGTACAGCACGGGGTTAGATACAGAGTGAAGCTCCCTCTACACTGTCCCCATCAAACACTCCTGGGACAGTCACAGCACTGGGTTACATACAGAGCAAAGCTCCCTCGACACTGTCCCCCATCAAACACTCCCAGGACAGGTACAGCACGGGGTAGATACGGAGTAAAGCTCCCTCTACACTGTCTCCATTAAACACTCCCAGGACAGTTACAGCACGGGGTTAGATACAGAGTAAAGCTCCCTCTACACTGTCCCGATCAAACACTCCCAGGATAGGTACAGCACGGGGTTAGATACAGAACAAAGCTCCCTCTACACTGTCCCCATCAAACACTCCCAGGACACGTACAGCACGGGGTTAGATACAGAGGAATGCTCCCTCTACACTGTCCCCCATCAAACACTCCCAGGACAGGTACAGCACGGGGGTAGATACAGAGTAAAGCTCCCTCTACACTGTCTCCATTAAACACTCCTAGGACAGGTACAGCACGGGGTTAGATACAGAGTAATGCTCCCTCTACACTGTCCCCATCAAACACTCCCAGGACAGGTACAGCACTGGGTTAGATACAGAGCAAAGCTCCCTCTACACTTTCCCCCATCAAACACTCCCAGGACAGGTACAGCACGGGGGTAGATACAGAGTAAAGCTCCCTCTACACTGTCTCAATTAAACACTCCCAGGACAGTTACAGCACGGGGTTAGATACAGAGTAAAGCTCTCTCTTCACTGTCCCGATCAAACACTCCCAGGATAGGTACAGCACGGGGTTAGATACAGAACAAAGCTCCCACTACACTGTCCCCATCAAACACTCCAGGGACAGTGACAGCACGGGGTTAGATACAGAGTAAAGCTCCCTCTACACTGTCCGCATCAAACACTCCCAGGACGGTACAGCACTGGGTTAGATACAGAGCAAAGCTCCCTCTACACTGTCCCCCATCAAACACTCCCAGGACAGGTACAGCACGCGGGTAGATACAGAGTAAAGCTCCCTCTACACTGTCTCCATTAAACACTCCCAGGACAGGTACAGCACGGGGTTAGATACAGAGTAATGCTCCCTCTACACTGTCCCCATCAAACACTCCCAGGACAGGTACAGCACTGGGTTAGATACAGAGTAAAGCTGCCTCAACACTGTCCCTATCAAACACTCCCAGGGCAGGTACAGCACGCGGTTGGATACAGAGTAAAGCTTCCTCTACACTGTCCCCATCTAACACTCCTGGGACAGTCACAGCACGGGGTTAGATACAGAGTAAAGCTCCCTCTACACTGTCCGCATCAAACACTCCCAGGACGGTACAGCACTGGGTTAGATACAGAGCAAAGCTCCCTCTACACTGACCCCCATCAAACACTCCCAGGACAGATACAGCACGCGGGTATATACAGAGTAAAGCTCCCTCTACACTGTCCCCATCAAACAATCCCAGGACAGGTACAGCACAGGGTTCGATACAGAATAAAGCTCCCTCTACACTGTCCCAATCAAACACTCCCAGGACAGGTGCAGCACAGGGTTCGATACAGAATAAAGCTCCCTCTACACTGCCCCATCAAACACTCCAAGGACAGGTACAGCACGGGGTTAGATACAGAGTAAAGCTCCCTCTACACTGTCCCCATCAAACACTCCCAGGACAGGTACTGCACTGGGTTAGATACAGAGTAAAGCTCCCTCTACGCTGTTCCCCATCAGACACTCCCAGGACAGGTACAGCACGGGGTTAGATACAGAGTAAAGCTCCCTCTACACTGTCCTCATCAAACACTCCCAGGACAGGTACAGCACGGGGTTAGGTACAGAGTGAAGCTCCCCCTACACTGTCCCCATCAAACTCTCCCAGGACAGGTACAGCACGGGGTTAGATACAGAGTAAAGCTCCCTCTACACTGTCCCCATCAAACACTCCCAGGACAGGTACAGCACGGGGTTAAATACAGAGTCAAGCTCCCTCTACGCTGTCCCCCATCAAACACTCAAAGGACAGGTACAGCACGGGGTTAGATACAGAGTAAAGCTCCCCCTACACTGTCCCCATCAAACTCTCCCAGGACAGGTACAGCACGGGGCTAGATACAGAGTAAAGCTCCCTCTACACTGTCCCCATCAAACACTCCCAGGACAGCTACAGCACAGGGTTCGATACAGAATAAAGCTCCCTCTACACTGCCCCATCAAACACTCCAAGGACAGGTACAGCATGGGGTTGATACAGAGTAAAGCTCCCTCTACGCTGTCCCCCATCAGACACTCCTAGGACAGGTACAGCACGGGGTTAGATACAGAGTAAAGCTCCCTCTACACTGTCCCCATCAAACACTCCCAGGACAGGTACAGCACTGGGTTAGATACAGAGTAAAGCTCCCTCTACGCTGTCCCCCATCAGACACTCCCAGGACAGGTACAGCACGGGGTTAGATACAGAGTAAAGCTCCCTCTACACTGTCCTCATCAAACACTCCCAGGACAGGTACAGCACGGGGTTAGGTACAGAGTAAAGCTCCCCCTACACTGTCCCCATCAAACTCTCACAGGACAGGTACAGCATGGGGTTAGATACAGAGTAAAGCTCGCTCTACACTGTCCGCATCAAACACTCCCAGGACAGGTACAGCACGGGGTTAGATACAGAGTGAAGCTCCCTCTAAACTGTCCCCATCAAACACTCCCAGGACAGGTACAGCACGGGGTTAGACACAGAGTAAAGCTCCCACTACACTGTCCCCATCAATCACTCTCAGGAGAGTGACAGCACGGGGTTCGATACAGAGTAAAGCTCCCTCTGCACTGTCCCCATCAAACACTCCCAGGACAGGTACAGCACTGGGTTAGATACAGAGTAAAGCTCCCTCTACACTGTCCCCATCAAACACTCCCAGGATAGGTACAGCACAGGGTACGATACAGAATAAAGCTCCCTCTACACTGTCCCCATCAAACACTCCCAGGACAGGTACAGCACGGGGTTAGTCACAGAGTAAAGCTCCCACTACACTGTCCCCATCAAACACTCCTGGGACAGTCACAGCACGGGGTTAGATACGGAGTAAAGCTCCCTCTACACTGTCCCCATCAAACACTCCCAGGACAGTACAGCACTGGGTTACATACAGAGCAAAGCTCCCTCTACACTGTCCCCCATCAAACACTCCCAGGACAGGCACAGCACAGGGTTCGATACAGAATAAAGCTCCCTCTACACTGTCCCCATCAAACACTCCCAGGACAGGTACAGCACAGGGTTCGATACGGAATAAAGCTCCCTCTACACTGCCCCATCAAACACTCCAAGGACAGGTACAGCATGGGGTTAGATACAGAGTAAAGCTCCCTCTACACTGTCCCCATCAAACACTCCCAGGACAGGTACAGCACTGGGTTAGATACAGAGTAAAGCTCCCTCTACGCTGTCCCCCATCAGACACGCCCAGGACAGGTACAGCACGGGGTTAGATACAGAGTAAAGCTCCCTCTACGCTGTCCCCCATCAGACACTCCGAGGACAGGTACAGCACGGGGTTAGATACAGAGTAAAGCTCCCTCTACACTGTCCCCATCAAACACTCCCAGGACAGGTACAGCACTGGGTTAGATACAGAGTAAAGCTTCCTCTACGCTGTCCCCCATCAGACACTCCCAGGACAGGTACAGCACGGGGTTAGATACAGAGTAAAGATCCCTCTACACTGTCCTCATCAAACACTCCCAGGACAGGTACAGCACGGGGTTAGGTACAGAGGAAAGCTCCCTCTACACTGTCCCCATCAAACTCTCCCAGGACAGGTACAGCACGGGGTTAGACACAGAGTAAAGCTCCCACTACACTGTCCCCATCAATCACTCCCAGGAGAGTGACAGCACGGGGTTAGATACAGAGTAAAGCTCCCTCTACACTGTCCCCATCAAACACTCCCAGGACAGGTACAGCACTGGGTTAGATACAGAGTAAAGCTCCCTCTACACTGTCCCCATCAAACACTCCCAGGATAGGTGCAGCACAGGGTTAGATACAGAATAAAGCTCCCTCTACACTGTCCCCATCAAACACTCCCAGGACAGGTACAGCACAGGGTTCGATACGGAATAAAGCTCCCTCTACACTGCCCCATCAAACACTCCAAGGACAGGTACAGCATGGGGTTAGATACAGAGTAAAGCTCCCTCTACACTGTCCCCATCAAACACTCCCAGGACAGGTACAGCACTGGGTTAGATACAGAGTAAAGCTCCCTCTACGCTGTCCCCCATCAGACACTCCCAGGACAGGTACAGCACGGGGTTAGATACAAAGTAAAGCTCCCTCTACACTGTCCCCATCAAACACTCCCAGGACAGGTACAGCACTGGGTTAGATACAGAGTAAAGCTCCCTCTACGCTGTCCCCCATCAGACACTCCCAGGACAGGTACAGCACGGGGTTAGATACAAAGTAAAGCTCCCTCTACACTGTCCTCGTCAAACACTCCCAGGACAGGTACAGCACGGGGTTAGGTACAGAGTAAAGCTCCCCCTACACTGTCCCCATCAAACTCTCCCAGGACAGGTACAGCACGGGGTTAGACACAGAGTAAAGCTACCTCTACACTGTCCCCATCAAACACTCCCACGACAGGTACAGCACGGGGTTAGATACAGAGTGAAGCTCCCTCTAAACTGTCCCCATCAAACACTCCCAGGACAGGTACAGCACGGGGTTAGACACAGAGTAAAGCTCCCACTACACTGTCCCCATCAAACACTCCTGGGACAGTCACAGCACGGGGCTAGATACAGAGTAAAGCTCCCTCTACACTGTCCCCATCAAACACTCCCAGGACAGCTACAGCACAGGGTTCGATACAGAATAAAGCTCCCTCTACACTGCCCCATCCAACACTCCAAGGACAGGTACAGCATGGGGTTGATACAGAGTAAAGCTCCCTCTACGCTGTCCCCCATCAGACACTCCTAGGACAGGTACAGCACGGGGTTAGATACAGAGTGAAGCTCCCTCTAAACTGTCCCCATCAAACACTCCCAGGACAGGTACAGCACGGGGTTAGACACAGAGTAAAGCTCCCACTACACTGTCCCCATCAATCACTCCCAGGAGAGTGACAGCACGGGGTTCGATACAGAGTAAAGCTCCCTCTGCACTGTCCCCATCAAACACTCCCAGGACAGGTACAGCACAGGGTTCGATACGGAATAAAGCTCCCTCTACACTGCCCCATCAAACACTCCAAGGACAGGTACAGCATGGGGTTAGATACAGAGTAAAGCTCCCTCTACACTGTCCCCATCAAACACTCCCAGGACAGGTACAGCACTGGGTTAGATACAGAGTAAAGCTCCCTCTACGCTGTCCCCCATCAGACACTCCCAGGACAGGTACAGCACGGGGTTAGATACAGAGTAAAGCTCCCTCTACGCTGTCCCCCATCAGACACTCCTAGGACAGGTACAGCACGGGGTTAGATACAGAGTAAAGCTCCCTCTACACTGTCCCCATCAAACACTCCCAGGACAGGTACAGCACTGGGTTAGATACAGAGTAAAGCTTCCTCTACGCTGTCCCCCATCAGACACTCCCAGGACAGGTACAGCACGGGGTTAGATACAGAGTAAAGGTCCCTCTACACTGTCCTCATCAAACACTCCCAGGACAGGTACAGCACGGGGTTAGGTACAGAGGAAAGCTCCCTCTACACTGTCCCCATCAAACTCTCCCAGGACAGGTACAGCACGGGTTTAGACACAGAGTAAAGCTCCCACTACACTGTCCCCATCAATCACTCCCAGGAGAGTGACAGCACGGGGTTAGATACAGAGTAAAGCTCCCTCTACACTGTCCCCATCAAACACTCCCAGGACAGGTACAGCACTGGGTTAGATACAGAGTAAAGCTCCCTCTACACTGTCCCCATCAAACACTCCCAGGATAGGTGCAGCACAGGGTTCGATACAGAATAAAGCTCCCTCTACACTGTCCCCATCAAACACTCCCAGGACAGGTACAGCACAGGGTTCGATACGGAATAAAGCTCCCTCTACACTGCCCCATCAAACACTCCAAGGACAGGTACAGCATGGGGTTAGATACAGAGTAAAGCTCCCTCTACACTGTCCCCATCAAACACTCCCAGGACAGGTACAGCACTGGGTTAGATACAGAGTAAAGCTCCCTCTACGCTGTCCCCCATCAGACACTCCCAGGACAGATACAGCACGGGGTGAGATACAGAGTAAAGCTCCCTCTACACTGTCCTCGTCAAACACTCCCAGGACAGGTACAGCACGGGGTTAGGTACAGAGTAAAGCTCCCCCTACACTGTCCCCATCAATCTCTCCCAGTACAGGTACAGCATGGGGTTAGATACAGAGTAAAGCTCCCTCTACACTGTCCCCATCAAACACTCCCACGACAGGTACAGCACGGGGTTAGATACAGAGTGAAGCTCCCTCTAAACTGTCCCCATCAAACACTCCCAGGACAGGTAGAGCAAGGGGTTAGACACAGAGTAAAGCTCCCACTACACTGTCCCCATCAAACACTCCTGGGACAGTCACAGCACGGGGCTAGATACAGAGTAAAGCTCCCTCTACACTGTCCCCATCAAACACTCCCAGGACAGCTACAGCACAGGGTTCGATACAGAATAAAGCTCCCTCTACACTGCCCCATCAAACACTCCAAGGACAGGTACAGCATGGGGTTGATACAGAGTAAAGCTCCCTCTACGCTGTCCCCCATCAGACAATCCTAGGACAGGTACAGCACGGGGTTAGATACAGAGTGAAGCTCCCTCTAAACTGTCCCCATCAAACACTCCCAGGACAGGTACAGCACGGGGTTAGACACAGAGTAAAGCTCCCACTACACTGTCCCCATCAATCACTCCCAGGAGAGTGACAGCACGGGGTTCGATACAGAGTAAAGCTCCCTCTGCACTGTCCCCATCAAACACTCCCAGGACAGGTACAGCACTGGGTTAGATACAGAGTAAAGCTCCCTCTACACTGTCCCCATCAAACACTCCCAGGATAGGTACAGCACAGGGTTCGATACAGAATAAAGCTCCCTCTACACTGTCCCCATCAAACACTCCCAGGACAGGTACAGCACGGGGTTAGTCACAGAGTAAAGCTCCCACTACACTGTCCCCATCAAACACTCCTGGGACAGTCACAGCACGGGGTTAGATACGGAGTAAAGCTCCCTCTACACTGTCCCCATCAAACACTCCCAGGACGGTACAGCACTGGGTTATATACAGAGCAAAGCTCCCTCTACACTGTCCCCCATCAAACACTCCCAGGACAGGCACAGCACGGGGGTAGATACAGAGTAAAGCTCCCTCTACACTGTCCCCATCAAACACTCCCAGGATAGGTACAGCACAGGGTTCGATACAGAATAAAGCTCCCTCTACACTGTCCCCATCAAACACTCCCAGGACAGGTACAGCACAGGGTTCGATACGGAATAAAGCTCCCTCTACACTGCCCCATCAAACACTCCAAGGACAGGTACAGCATGGGGTTAGATACAGAGTAAAGCTCCCTCTACACTGTCCCCATCAAACACTCCCAGGACAGGTACAGCACTGGGTTAGATACAGAGTAAAGCTCCCTCTACGCTGTCCCCCATCAGACACTCCCAGGACAGGTACAGCACGGGGTTAGATACAGAGTAAAGCTCCCTCTACGCTGTCCCCCATCAGACACTCCTAGGACAGGTACAGCACGGGGTTAGATACAGAGTAAAGATCCCTCTACACTGTCCTCATCAAACACTCCCAGGACAGGTACAGCACGGGGTTAGGTACAGAGGAAAGCTCCCTCTACACTGTCCCCATCAAACTCTCCCAGGACAGGTACAGCACGGGGTTAGACACAGAGTAAAGCTCCCACTACACTGTCCCCATCAATCACTCCCAGGAGAGTGACAGCACGGGGTTAGATACAGAGTAAAGCTCCCTCTACACTGTCCCCATCAAACACTCCCAGGACAGGTACAGCACTGGGTTAGATACAGAGTAAAGCTCCCTCTACACTGTCCCCATCAAACACTCCCAGGATAGGTGCAGCACAGGGTTCGATACAGAATAAAGCTCCCTCTACACTGTCCCCATCAAACACTCCCAGGACAGGTACAGCACAGGGTTCGATACGGAATAAAGCTCCCTCTACACTGCCCCATCAAACACTCCAAGGACAGGTACAGCATGGGGTTAGATACAGAGTAAAGCTCCCTCTACACTGTCCCCATCAAACACTCCCAGGACAGGTACAGCACTGGGTTAGATACAGAGTAAAGCTCCCTCTACGCTGTCCCCCATCAGACACTCCCAGGACAGGTACAGCACGGGGTTAGATACAGAGTAAAGCTCCCTCTACACTGTCCTCGTCAAACACTCCCAGGACAGGTACAGCACGGGGTTAGGTACAGAGTAAAGCTCCCCCTACACTGTCCCCATCAAACTCTCCCAGGACAGGTACAGCATGGGGTTAGATACAGAGTAAAGCTCCCTCTACACTGTCCCCATCAAACACTCCCACGACAGGTACAGCACGGGGTTAGAAACAGAGTGAAGCTCCCTCTAAACTGTCCCCATCAAACACTCCCAGGACAGGTACAGCACGGGGTTAGACACAGAGTAAAGCTCCCACTACACTGTCCCCATCAAACACTCCTGGGACAGTCACAGCACGGGGCTAGATACAGAGTAAAGCTCCCTCTACACTGTCCCCATCAAACACTCCCAGGACAGCTACAGCACAGGGTTCGATACAGAATAAAGCTCCCTCTACACTGCCCCATCAAACACTCCAAGGACAGGTACAGCATGGGGTTGATACAGAGTAAAGCTCCCTCTACGCTGTCCCCCATCAGACACTCCTAGGACAGGTACAGCACGGGGTTAGATACAGAGTAAAGCTCCCTCTACACTGTCCCCATCAAACACTCCCAGGACAGGTACAGCACTGGGTTAGATACAGAGTAAAGCTCCCTCTACGCTGTCCCCCATCAGACACTCCCAGGACAGGTACAGCACGGGGTTAGATACAGAGTAAAGCTCCCTCTACACTGTCCTCTTCAAACACTCCCAGGACAGGTACAGCACGGGGTTAGGTACAGAGTAAAGCTCCCCCTACACTGTCCCCATAAAACTCTCCCAGGACAGGTACAGCATGGGGTTAGATACAGAGTAAAGCTCGCTCTACACTGTCCCCATCAAACACTCCCAGGACAGGTACAGCACGGGGTTAGATACAGAGTGAAGCTCCCTCTAAACTGTCCCCATCAAACACTCCCAGGACAGGTACAGCACGGGGTTAGACACAGAGTAAAGCTCCCACTACACTGTCCCCATCAATCACTCCCAGGAGAGTGACAGCACGGGGTTCGATACAGAGTAAAGCTCCCTCTGCACTGTCCCCATCAAACACTCCCAGGACAGGTACAGCACTGGGTTAGATACAGAGTAAAGCTCCCTCTACACTGTCCCCATCAAACACTCCCAGGATAGGTACAGCACAGGGTTCGATACAGAATAAAGCTCCCTCTACACTGTCCCCATCAAACACTCCCAGGACAGGTACAGCACGGGGTTAGTCACAGAGTAAAGCTCCCACTACACTGTCCCCATCAAACACTCCTGGGACAGTCACAGCACGGGGTTAGATACGGAGTAAAGCTCCCTCTACACTGTCCCCATCAAACACTCCCAGGTCGGTACAGCACTGGGTTACATACAGAGCAAAGCTCCCTCTACACTGTCCCCCATCAAACACTCCCAGGACAGGCACAGCACGGGGGTAGATACAGAGTAAAGCTCCCTCTACACTGTCTCCATCAAACACTCCCAGGACAGGTACAGCACTGGGTTAGATACAGAGTAAAGCTCCCTCTACACTGTCCCCATCAAACACTCCCAGGATAGGTACAGCACAGGGTTCGATACAGAATAAAGCTCCCTCTACACTGTCCCCATCAAACACTCCCAGGACAGGTACAGCACAGGGTTTGATACGGAATAAAGCTCCCTCTACACTGCCCCATCAAACACTCCAAGGACAGGTACAGCATGGGGTTAGATACAGAGTAAAGCTCCCTCTACACTGTCCCCATCAAACACTCCCAGGACAGGTACAGCACTGGGTTAGATACAGAGTAAAGCTCCCTCTACGCTGTCCCACATCAGACACTCCCAGGACAGGTACAGCACGGGGTTAGATACAGAGTAAAGCTCCCTCTACGCTGTCCCCCATCAGACACTCCTAGGACAGGTACAGCACGGGGTTAGATACAGAGTAAAGCTCCCTCTACACTGTCCCCATCAAACACTCCCAGGACAGGTACAGCACTGGGTTAGATACAGAGTAAAGCTCCCTCTACGCTGTCCCCCATCAGACACTCCCAGGACAGGTACAGCACGGGGTTAGATACAGAGTAAAGATCCCTCTACATTGTCCTCATCAAACACTCCCAGGAACGGTACAGCACGGGGTTAGGTACAGAGGAAAGCTCCCTCTACACTGTCCCCATCAAACTCTCCCAGGACAGGTACAGCACGGGGTTAGACACAGAGTAAAGCTCCCACTACACTGTCCCCATCAATCACTCCCAGGAGAGTGACAGCACGGGGTTAGATACAGAGTAAAGCTCCCTCTACACTGTCCCCATCAAACACTCCCAGGACAGGTACAGCACTGGGTTAGATACAGAGTAAAGCTCCCTCTACACTGTCCCCATCAAACACTCCCAGGATAGGTGCAGCACAGGGTTCGATACAGAATAAAGCTCCCTCTACAATGTCCCCATCAAACACTCCCAGGACAGGTACAGCACTGGGTTAGATACAGAGTAAAGCTCCCTCTACGCTGTCCCCCATCAGACACTCCCAGGACAGGTACAGCACGGGGTTAGATACAAAGTAAAGCTCCCTCTACACTGTCCTCGTCAAACACTCCCAGGACAGGTACAGCACGGGGTTAGGTACAGAGTAAAGCTCCCCCTACACTGTCCCCATCAAACTCTCCCAGGACAGGTACAGCACGGGGTTAGACACAGAGTAAAGCTACCTCTACACTGTCCCCATCAAACACTCCCACGACAGGTACAGCACGGGGTTAGATACAGAGTGAAGCTCCCTCTAAACTGTCCCCATCAAACACTCCCAGGACAGGTACAGCACGGGGTTAGACACAGAGTAAAGCTCCCACTACACTGTCCCCATCAAACACTCCTGGGACAGTCACAGCACGGGGCTAGATACAGAGTAAAGCTCCCTCTACACTGTCCCCATCAAACACTCCCAGGACAGCTACAGCACAGGGTTCGATACAGAATAAAGCTCCCTCTACACTGCCCCATCCAACACTCCAAGGACAGGTACAGCATGGGGTTGATACAGAGTAAAGCTCCCTCTACGCTGTCCCCCATCAGACACTCCTAGGACAGGTACAGCACGGGGTTAGATACAGAGTGAAGCTCCCTCTAAACTGTCCCCATCAAACACTCCCAGGACAGGTACAGCACGGGGTTAGACACAGAGTAAAGCTCCCACTACACTGTCCCCATCAATCACTCCCAGGAGAGTGACAGCACGGGGTTCGATACAGAGTAAAGCTCCCTCTGCACTGTCCCCATCAAACACTCCCAGGACAGGTACAGCACAGGGTTCGATACGGAATAAAGCTCCCTCTACACTGCCCCATCAAACACTCCAAGGACAGGTACAGCATGGGGTTAGATACAGAGTAAAGCTCCCTCTACACTGTCCCCATCAAACACTCCCAGGACAGGTACAGCACTGGGTTAGATACAGAGTAAAGCTCCCTCTACGCTGTCCCCCATCAGACACTCCCAGGACAGGTACAGCACGGGGTTAGATACAGAGTAAAGCTCCCTCTACGCTGTCCCCCATCAGACACTCCTAGGACAGGTACAGCACGGGGTTAGATACAGAGTAAAGCTCCCTCTACACTGTCCCCATCAAACACTCCCAGGACAGGTACAGCACTGGGTTAGATACAGAGTAAAGCTTCCTCTACGCTGTCCCCCATCAGACACTCCCAGGACAGGTACAGCACGGGGTTAGATACAGAGTAAAGGTCCCTCTACACTGTCCTCATCAAACACTCCCAGGACAGGTACAGCACGGGGTTAGGTACAGAGGAAAGCTCCCTCTACACTGTCCCCATCAAACTCTCCCAGGACAGGTACAGCACGGGTTTAGACACAGAGTAAAGCTCCCACTACACTGTCCCCATCAATCACTCCCAGGAGAGTGACAGCACGGGGTTAGATACAGAGTAAAGCTCCCTCTACACTGTCCCCATCAAACACTCCCAGGACAGGTACAGCACTGGGTTAGATACAGAGTAAAGCTCCCTCTACACTGTCCCCATCAAACACTCCCAGGATAGGTGCAGCACAGGGTTCGATACAGAATAAAGCTCCCTCTACACTGTCCCCATCAAACACTCCCAGGACAGGTACAGCACAGGGTTCGATACGGAATAAAGCTCCCTCTACACTGCCCCATCAAACACTCCAAGGACAGGTACAGCATGGGGTTAGATACAGAGTAAAGCTCCCTCTACACTGTCCCCATCAAACACTCCCAGGACAGGTACAGCACTGGGTTAGATACAGAGTAAAGCTCCCTCTACGCTGTCCCCCATCAGACACTCCCAGGACAGATACAGCACGGGGTGAGATACAGAGTAAAGCTCCCTCTACACTGTCCTCGTCAAACACTCCCAGGACAGGTACAGCACGGGGTTAGGTACAGAGTAAAGCTCCCCCTACACTGTCCCCATCAATCTCTCCCAGTACAGGTACAGCATGGGGTTAGATACAGAGTAAAGCTCCCTCTACACTGTCCCCATCAAACACTCCCACGACAGGTACAGCACGGGGTTAGATACAGAGTGAAGCTCCCTCTAAACTGTCCCCATCAAACACTCCCAGGACAGGTAGAGCAAGGGGTTAGACACAGAGTAAAGCTCCCACTACACTGTCCCCATCAAACACTCCTGGGACAGTCACAGCACGGGGCTAGATACAGAGTAAAGCTCCCTCTACACTGTCCCCATCAAACACTCCCAGGACAGCTACAGCACAGGGTTCGATACAGAATAAAGCTCCCTCTACACTGCCCCATCAAACACTCCAAGGACAGGTACAGCATGGGGTTGATACAGAGTAAAGCTCCCTCTACGCTGTCCCCCATCAGACAATCCTAGGACAGGTACAGCACGGGGTTAGATACAGAGTGAAGCTCCCTCTAAACTGTCCCCATCAAACACTCCCAGGACAGGTACAGCACGGGGTTAGACACAGAGTAAAGCTCCCACTACACTGTCCCCATCAATCACTCCCAGGAGAGTGACAGCACGGGGTTCGATACAGAGTAAAGCTCCCTCTGCACTGTCCCCATCAAACACTCCCAGGACAGGTACAGCACTGGGTTAGATACAGAGTAAAGCTCCCTCTACACTGTCCCCATCAAACACTCCCAGGATAGGTACAGCACAGGGTTCGATACAGAATAAAGCTCCCTCTACACTGTCCCCATCAAACACTCCCAGGACAGGTACAGCACGGGGTTAGTCACAGAGTAAAGCTCCCACTACACTGTCCCCATCAAACACTCCTGGGACAGTCACAGCACGGGGTTAGATACGGAGTAAAGCTCCCTCTACACTGTCCCCATCAAACACTCCCAGGACGGTACAGCACTGGGTTATATACAGAGCAAAGCTCCCTCTACACTGTCCCCCATCAAACACTCCCAGGACAGGCACAGCACGGGGGTAGATACAGAGTAAAGCTCCCTCTACACTGTCCCCATCAAACACTCCCAGGATAGGTACAGCACAGGGTTCGATACAGAATAAAGCTCCCTCTACACTGTCCCCATCAAACACTCCCAGGACAGGTACAGCACAGGGTTCGATACGGAATAAAGCTCCCTCTACACTGCCCCATCAAACACTCCAAGGACAGGTACAGCATGGGGTTAGATACAGAGTAAAGCTCCCTCTACACTGTCCCCATCAAACACTCCCAGGACAGGTACAGCACTGGGTTAGATACAGAGTAAAGCTCCCTCTACGCTGTCCCCCATCAGACACTCCCAGGACAGGTACAGCACGGGGTTAGATACAGAGTAAAGCTCCCTCTACGCTGTCCCCCATCAGACACTCCTAGGACAGGTACAGCACGGGGTTAGATACAGAGTAAAGATCCCTCTACACTGTCCTCATCAAACACTCCCAGGACAGGTACAGCACGGGGTTAGGTACAGAGGAAAGCTCCCTCTACACTGTCCCCATCAAACTCTCCCAGGACAGGTACAGCACGGGGTTAGACACAGAGTAAAGCTCCCACTACACTGTCCCCATCAATCACTCCCAGGAGAGTGACAGCACGGGGTTAGATACAGAGTAAAGCTCCCTCTACACTGTCCCCATCAAACACTCCCAGGACAGGTACAGCACTGGGTTAGATACAGAGTAAAGCTCCCTCTACACTGTCCCCATCAAACACTCCCAGGATAGGTGCAGCACAGGGTTCGATACAGAATAAAGCTCCCTCTACACTGTCCCCATCAAACACTCCCAGGACAGGTACAGCACAGGGTTCGATACGGAATAAAGCTCCCTCTACACTGCCCCATCAAACACTCCAAGGACAGGTACAGCATGGGGTTAGATACAGAGTAAAGCTCCCTCTACACTGTCCCCATCAAACACTCCCAGGACAGGTACAGCACTGGGTTAGATACAGAGTAAAGCTCCCTCTACGCTGTCCCCCATCAGACACTCCCAGGACAGGTACAGCACGGGGTTAGATACAGAGTAAAGCTCCCTCTACACTGTCCTCGTCAAACACTCCCAGGACAGGTACAGCACGGGGTTAGGTACAGAGTAAAGCTCCCCCTACACTGTCCCCATCAAACTCTCCCAGGACAGGTACAGCATGGGGTTAGATACAGAGTAAAGCTCCCTCTACACTGTCCCCATCAAACACTCCCACGACAGGTACAGCACGGGGTTAGAAACAGAGTGAAGCTCCCTCTAAACTGTCCCCATCAAACACTCCCAGGACAGGTACAGCACGGGGTTAGACACAGAGTAAAGCTCCCACTACACTGTCCCCATCAAACACTCCTGGGACAGTCACAGCACGGGGCTAGATACAGAGTAAAGCTCCCTCTACACTGTCCCCATCAAACACTCCCAGGACAGCTACAGCACAGGGTTCGATACAGAATAAAGCTCCCTCTACACTGCCCCATCAAACACTCCAAGGACAGGTACAGCATGGGGTTGATACAGAGTAAAGCTCCCTCTACGCTGTCCCCCATCAGACACTCCTAGGACAGGTACAGCACGGGGTTAGATACAGAGTAAAGCTCCCTCTACACTGTCCCCATCAAACACTCCCAGGACAGGTACAGCACTGGGTTAGATACAGAGTAAAGCTCCCTCTACGCTGTCCCCCATCAGACACTCCCAGGACAGGTACAGCACGGGGTTAGATACAGAGTAAAGCTCCCTCTACACTGTCCTCTTCAAACACTCCCAGGACAGGTACAGCACGGGGTTAGGTACAGAGTAAAGCTCCCCCTACACTGTCCCCATAAAACTCTCCCAGGACAGGTACAGCATGGGGTTAGATACAGAGTAAAGCTCGCTCTACACTGTCCCCATCAAACACTCCCAGGACAGGTACAGCACGGGGTTAGATACAGAGTGAAGCTCCCTCTAAACTGTCCCCATCAAACACTCCCAGGACAGGTACAGCACGGGGTTAGACACAGAGTAAAGCTCCCACTACACTGTCCCCATCAATCACTCCCAGGAGAGTGACAGCACGGGGTTCGATACAGAGTAAAGCTCCCTCTGCACTGTCCCCATCAAACACTCCCAGGACAGGTACAGCACTGGGTTAGATACAGAGTAAAGCTCCCTCTACACTGTCCCCATCAAACACTCCCAGGATAGGTACAGCACAGGGTTCGATACAGAATAAAGCTCCCTCTACACTGTCCCCATCAAACACTCCCAGGACAGGTACAGCACGGGGTTAGTCACAGAGTAAAGCTCCCACTACACTGTCCCCATCAAACACTCCTGGGACAGTCACAGCACGGGGTTAGATACGGAGTAAAGCTCCCTCTACACTGTCCCCATCAAACACTCCCAGGTCGGTACAGCACTGGGTTACATACAGAGCAAAGCTCCCTCTACACTGTCCCCCATCAAACACTCCCAGGACAGGCACAGCACGGGGGTAGATACAGAGTAAAGCTCCCTCTACACTGTCTCCATCAAACACTCCCAGGACAGGTACAGCACTGGGTTAGATACAGAGTAAAGCTCCCTCTACACTGTCCCCATCAAACACTCCCAGGATAGGTACAGCACAGGGTTCGATACAGAATAAAGCTCCCTCTACACTGTCCCCATCAAACACTCCCAGGACAGGTACAGCACAGGGTTTGATACGGAATAAAGCTCCCTCTACACTGCCCCATCAAACACTCCAAGGACAGGTACAGCATGGGGTTAGATACAGAGTAAAGCTCCCTCTACACTGTCCCCATCAAACACTCCCAGGACAGGTACAGCACTGGGTTAGATACAGAGTAAAGCTCCCTCTACGCTGTCCCACATCAGACACTCCCAGGACAGGTACAGCACGGGGTTAGATACAGAGTAAAGCTCCCTCTACGCTGTCCCCCATCAGACACTCCTAGGACAGGTACAGCACGGGGTTAGATACAGAGTAAAGCTCCCTCTACACTGTCCCCATCAAACACTCCCAGGACAGGTACAGCACTGGGTTAGATACAGAGTAAAGCTCCCTCTACGCTGTCCCCCATCAGACACTCCCAGGACAGGTACAGCACGGGGTTAGATACAGAGTAAAGATCCCTCTACATTGTCCTCATCAAACACTCCCAGGAACGGTACAGCACGGGGTTAGGTACAGAGGAAAGCTCCCTCTACACTGTCCCCATCAAACTCTCCCAGGACAGGTACAGCACGGGGTTAGACACAGAGTAAAGCTCCCACTACACTGTCCCCATCAATCACTCCCAGGAGAGTGACAGCACGGGGTTAGATACAGAGTAAAGCTCCCTCTACACTGTCCCCATCAAACACTCCCAGGACAGGTACAGCACTGGGTTAGATACAGAGTAAAGCTCCCTCTACACTGTCCCCATCAAACACTCCCAGGATAGGTGCAGCACAGGGTTCGATACAGAATAAAGCTCCCTCTACAATGTCCCCATCAAACACTCCCAGGACAGGTACAGCACTGGGTTACATACAGAGCAAAGCTCCCTCTACACTGTCCCCCATCAAACACTCCCAGGACAGGTACAGCACGGGGGTAGATACAGAGTAAAGCTCTCTCTACACTGTCTCCATTAAACACTCCCACGACAGTTACAGTACGGGGTTAGATACAGAGTAAAGCTCCCTTTACACTGTCCCGATCAAACACTCCCAGGCTAGGTACAGCACGGGGTTAGATACAGAGTGAAGCTCCCTCTAAACTGTCCCCATCAAACACTCCCAGGACAGGTACAGCACGGGGTTAGACACAGAGTAAAGCTCCCACTACACTGTCCCCATCAATCACTCCCAGGAGAGTGATAGCACGGGGTTAGATACAGAGTAAAGCTCCCTCTACACTGTCCCCATCAAACACTCCCAGGACAGGTACAGCACTGGGTTAGATACAGTGTAAAGCTCCCTCTACACTGTCCCCATCAAACACTCCCAGGATAGGTACAGCACAGGGTTCGATACAGAGTAAAGCTCCCTCTACACTGTCCGCATCAAACACTCCCAGGACAGGTACAGCACGGGGTTAGATACAGAGTAAAGCTCCCTCTACACTGTCCCCATCAAACACTCCCAGGACAGGTACAGCACTGGGTTAGATACAGAGTAAAGCTCCCTCTACACTGTCCCCATCAAACACTCCCAGGACAGGTACAGCACAGGGTTCGATACGGAATGAAGCTCCCTCTACACTGCCCCATCAAACACTCCAAGGACAGGTACAGCATGGGGTTAGATACAGAGTAAAGCTCCCTCTACACTGTCCCCATCAAACACTCCCAGGACAGGTACAGCACGGGGTTAGATACAGAGTAAAGCTCCCTCTACACTGTCCCCATCAAACACTCCCAGGACAGGTACAGCACTGGGTTAGATACAGAGTAAAGCTCCCTCTACACTGTCCCCATCAAACACTCCCAGGATAGGTGCAGCACAGGGTTCGATACAGAATAAAGCTCCCTCTACAATGTCCCCATCAAACACTCCCAGGACAGGTACAGCACAGGGTTCGATACGGAATAAAGCTCCCTCTACACTGCCCCATCAAACACTCCAAGGACAGGTACAGCATGGGGTTAGATACAGAGTAAAGCTCCCTCTACACTGTCCCCATCAAACACTCCCAGGACAGGTACAGCACTGGGTTAGATACAGAGTAAAGCTCCCTCTACGCTGTCCCCCATCAGACACTCCCAGGACAGGTACAGCACGGGGTTAGATACAGAGTAAAGCTCCCTCTACACTGTCCTCGTCAAACACTCCCAGGACAGGTACAGCACGGGGTTAGGTACAGAGTAAAGCTCCCCCTCCACTGTCCCCATCAACCTCTCCCAGGACAGGTACAGCATGGGGTTAGATACAGAGTAAAGCTCCCTCTACACTGTCCCCATCAAACACTCCCACGACAGGTACAGCACGGGGTTAGATACAGAGTGAAGCTCCCTCTAAACTGTCCCCATCAAACACTCCCAGGACAGGTACAGCACGGGGTTAGACACAGAGTAAAGCTCCCACTACACTGTCCCCATCAAACACTCCTGGGACAGTCACAGCACGGGGCTAGATACAGAGTAAAGCTCCCTCTACACTGTCCCCATCAAACACTCCCAGGACGGTACAGCACTGGGTTACATACAGAGCAAAGCTCCCGCTACACTGTCCCCCATCAAACACTCCCAGGACAGGTACAGCACGGGGGTAGATACAGAGTAAAGCTCTCTCTACACTGTCTCCATTAAACACTCCCACGACAGTTACAGTACGGGGTTAGATACAGAGTAAAGCTCCCTTTACACTGTCCCGATCAAACACTCCCAGGCTAGGTACAGCACGGGGTTAGATACAGAGTGAAGCTCCCTCTAAACTGTCCCCATCAAACACTCCCAGGACAGGTACAGCACGGGGTTAGACACAGAGTAAAGCTCCCATTACACTGTCCCCATCAATCACTCCCAGGAGAGTGACAGCACGGGGTTAGATACAGAGTAAAGCTCCCTCTACACTGTCCCCATCAAACACTCCCAGGACAGGTACAGCACTGGGTTAGATACAGTGTAAAGCTCCCTCTACACTGTCCCCATCAAACACTCCCAGGATAGGTACAGCACAGGGTTCGATACAGAATAAAGCTCCCTCTACACTGTCCGCATCAAACACTCCCAGGACAGGTACAGCACAGGGTTCGATACGGAATGAAGCTCCCTCTACACTGCCCCATCAAACACTCCAAGGACAGGTACAGCATGGGGTTAGATACAGAGTAAAGCTCCCTCTACACTGTCCCCATCAAACACTCCCAGGACAGGTACAGCACTGGGTTAGATACAGAGTAAAGCTCCCTCTACGCTGTCCCCCATCAGACACTCCCAGGACAGGTACAGCACGGGGTTAGAGACAGAGTAAAGCTCCCTCTGCAATGTCCCCATCAAACACTCCCAGGATAGGTACAGCACTGGGTTAGATACAGAGTAAAGCTCCCTCTACGCTGTCCCCCATCAGACACTCCCAGGACAGGTACAGCATGGGGTTAGATACAGAGTATAGCTGCCTCTACACTGTCCCCATCAAACACTCCCAAGACAAGTACAGCACGGGGTATGACACAGAGTGAAGCTCCCTCTACACTGTCCCCATCAAACACTCCCAGGACAGGTACAGCACGGGGTTAGTCACAGAGTAAAGCTCCCACTACACTGTCCCCATCAAACACTCCTGGGACAGTCACAGCACGGGGTTAGATACGGAGTAAAGCTCCCTCTACACTGTCCCCATCAAACACTCCCAGGACGGTACAGCACTGGGTTACATACAGAGCAAAGCTCCCTCTACACTGTCCCCCATCAAACACTCCCAGGACAGGCACAGCACGGGGGTAGATACAGAGTAAAGCTCCCTCTACACTGTCTCCATTAAACACTCCCAGGACAGTTACAGCACGGGGTTAGATACAGAGTAAAGCTCCCTTTACACTGTCCCGATCAAACACTCCCAGGCTAGGTACAGCACGGGGTTAGATACAGAACAAAGCTCCCTCTACACTGTCCCCATCAAACACTCCCAGGACAGGTACAGCACGAGATTAGATACAGAGTAATACTCCCTCTACACTGTCCCCATCAAACACTCCCAGGGCAGGTACAGCACGTTGTTAGATACAGAGTAAGGCTCCCTCTACACTGTCCCCATCTAACACTCCCAGGACAGGTACAGCACGGGAGTAGATGCAGAGTAAATCTCCCTCTACACTGTCCCCATCAAACACTCCCAGGACAGGTACAGCACGGGGTTTGATACAGAATAAAGCTCCCTCTACACTGTCCCCATCAAACACTCCCAGGACAGGTACAGCACAGGGATCGATACAGAATAAAGCTCCCTCTACACTGTCCCCATCAAACACTCACAGGACAGGTACAGCACAGGGTTCGATACAGAATAAAGCTCCCTCTACACTGTCCCCATCAAACACTCCCAGGACAGGTACAGCACAGGGTTCGATACAGAATAAAGCTCCCTCTACACTGCCCCATCAAACACTCCAAGGACAGGTACAGCATGGGGTTAGATACAGAGTAAAGCTCCCTCTACGCTGTCCCCCATCAGACACTCCTAGGACAGGTACAGCACGGGGTTAGATACAGAGTAAAGCTCCCTCTACACTGTCCCCATCAAACACTCCCAGGACAGGTACAGCACTGGGTTAGATACAGAGTAAAGCTCCCTCTACGCTGTCCCCCATCAGACACTCCCAGGACAGGTACAGCACGGGGTTAGATACAGAGTAAAGCTCCCTCTACACTGTCCTCATCAAACACTCCCAGGACAGGTACAGCACGGGGTTAGGTGCAGAGGAAAGCTCCCCCTACACTGTGCCCATCAAACTCTCCCAGGACAGGTACAGCACTGGGTTAGATACAGAGTAAAGCTCCCTCTACGCTGTCCCCCATCAGACACTCCCAGGACAGGTACAGCACGGTGTTAGATACAGAGTAAAGCTCCCTCTACACTGTCCTCATCAAACACTCCCAGGACAGGTACAGCACGGGGTTAGGTACAGAGGAAAGCTCCCCCTACACTGTGCCCATCAAACTCTCCCAGGACAGGTACAGCACGGGGTTAGACACACAGTAAAGCTCCCACTACACTGTCCCCATCAATCACTCCCAGGAGAGTGACAGCACGGGGTTCGATACAGAGTAAAGCTCCCTCTACACTGTCCCCATCAAACACTCCCAGGACAGGTACAGCACTGGGTTAGATACAGAGTAAAGCTCCCTCTACACTGTCCCCATCAAACACTCCCAGGATAGGTACAGCACAGGGTTCGATACAGAATAAAGCTCCCTCTACACTGTCCCCATCAAACACTCCCAGGACAGGTACAGCACAGGGTTCGATACGGAATAAAGCTCCCTCTACACTGCCCCATAAAACACTCCAAGGACAGGTACAGCATGGGGTTAGATACAGAGTAAAGCTCCCTCTACACTGTCCCCATCAAACACTCCCAGGACAGGTACAGCACTTGGTTAGATACAGAGTAAAGCTCGCTCTACGCTGTCCCCCATCAGACACTCCCAGGACAGGTACAGCACGGGGTTAGATACAGAGTAAAGCTCCCTCTACACTGTCTTCGTCAAACACTCCCAGGACAGGTACAGCACAGGGTTAGGTACAGAGTAAAGCTCCCCCTACACTGTCCCCATCAAACTCTCCCAGGACAGGTACAGCATGGGGTTAGATACAGAGTAAAGCTCCCTCTACACTGTCCCCATCAAACACTCCCAGGACAGGTACAGCACGGGGTTAGATACAGAGTGAAGCTCCCTCTAAACTGTCCCCATCAAACACTCCCAGGACAGGTACAGCACGGGGTTAGACACAGAGTAAAGCTCCCACTACACTGTCCCCATCAAACACTCCTGGGACAGTCACAGCACGGGGTTAGATACAGAGTAAAGCTCCCTCTACACTGTCACCACCAAACACTCCCAGGACGGTACAGCACTGGGTTACATACAGAGCAAAGCTCCCTCTACACTGTCCCCCATCAAACACTCCCAGGACAGGTACAGCACGGGGGTAGATACAGAGTAAAGCTCCCTCTACACTGTCTCCATTAAACACTCCCACGACAGTTACAGCACGGGGTTAGATACAGAGAAAAGCTCCCTTTACACTGTCCCGATCAAACATTACCAGGCTCGGTACAGCACGGGGTTAGATACAGAACAAAGCTCCCTCTACACTGTCCCCATCAAACACTCCCAGGACAGGTACAGCACGAGATTAGATACAGAGTAATGCTCCCTCTACACTGTCCCCATCAAACACTCCCGGGGCAGGTACAGCATGGGGTTAGAAACAGAGTAAGGCTCCCTCTACACTGTCCCCATCTAACACTCCCAGGACAGGTACAGCACGGGAGTAGATGCAGAGTAAAGCTCCCTCTACACTGTCCCCATCAAACACTCCCAGGACAGGTACAGCACAGGGTTTGATACAGAATAAAGCTCCCTCTACACTGTCCCCATCAAACACTCCCAGGACAGGTACAGCACAGGGTTCGATACAGAATAAAGCTCCCTCTACACTGTCCCCATCAAACACTCCCAGGACAGGTACAGCACAGGGTTCGATACAGAATAAAGCTCCCTCTACACTGTCCCCATCAAACACTCCCAGGACAGGTACAGCACAGGGTTCGATACAGAATAAAGCTCCCTCTACACTGTCCCCATCAAACACTCCCAGGAAAGGTACAGCACTGGGTTAGATACAGAGTAAAGCTCCCTCTACGCTGTCCCCCATCAGACACTCCCAGGACAGGTACAGCACGGGGTTAGATACAGAGTAAAGCTCCCTCTACACTGTCCTCATCAAACACTCCCAGGACAGGTACAGCACGGGGTTAGGTACAGAGTAAAGCTCCCCCTACACTATCCCCATCAAACTCTCCCAGGACAGGAACAGCACGGGGTTAGATACAGAGTAAAGCTCCCTCTACACTGTCCCCATCAAACACTCCCAGGACAGGTACAGCACGGGGTTAAATACAGAGTCAAGCTCCCTCTACACTGTCCCCCATCAAACACTCCCAGGACAGGTACAGCACGGGGTTAGATACAGAGTAAAGCTCCCTCTACACTGTCCCCATCAAACACTCCCAGGACAGGTACACCACAGGGTTCGATACAGAATAAAGCTCCCTCTACACTGCCCCATCAAACACTCCAAGGACAGGTACAGCATGGGGTTAGATACAGAGTAAAGCTCCCTCTACGCTGTCCCCCATCAGACACTCCTAGGACAGGTACAGCACGGGGTTAGATACAGAGTAAAGCTCCCTCTACACTGTCCCCATCAAACACTCCCAGGACAGGTACAGCACTGGGTTAGATACAGAGTAAAGCTCCCTCTACGCTGTCCCCCATCAGACACTCCCAGGACAGGTACAGCACAGGGTTCGATACAGAATAAAACTCCCTCTACACTGTCCCCATCAAACACTCCCAGGACAGGTACAGCACTGGGTTAGATACAGAGTTAAGCTCCCCCTACGCTGTCCCCCATCAGACACTTCCAGGACAGGTACAGCACGGGGTTAGATACAGAGTAAAGCTCCCTCTGCACTGTCCCCATCAAACACTCCCAGGATAGGTACAGCACTGGGTTAGATACAGAGTAAAGCTCCCTCTACACTGTACTCGTCAAACACTCCCAGGACAGGTACAGCACGGGGTTAGGTACAGAGTAAAGCTCCCCCTACACTGTCCCCATCAAACTCTCCCAGGACAGGTACAGCATGGGGTTAGATACAGAGTAAAGCTCCCTCTACACTGTCCCCATTAAACACTCCCAGGACAGGTACAGCACGGGGTTAGATACAGAGTGAAGCTTCCTCTAAACTGTCCCCATCAAACACTCCCAGGACAGGTACAGCACGGGGTTAGACACAGAGTAAAGCTCCCCCTACACTGTCCCCATCAATCACTCCCAGGAGAGTGACAGCACGGGGTTAGATACAGAGTATGGCTTCCTCTACACTGTCCCCATCAAACACTCCTAGGACAGGTACAGCACGGGGTTAGATACAGAGTAAAGCTCCCTCTACACTGTCCCCATCAAACACTCCCAGGACAGGTACAGCACTGGGTTAGATACAGAGTAAAGCTCCCTCTACGCTGTCCCCCATCAGACACTCCCAGGACAGGTACAGCACGGGGTTAGATACAGAGTAAAGCTCCCTCTACACTGTCCTCATCAAACACTCCCAGGACAGGTACAGCACGGGGTTAGGTACAGAGGAAAGCTCCCTCTACGCTGTCCCCCATCAGACACTCCCAGGACAGGTACAGCACGGGGTTAGATACAGAGTAAAGCTCCCTCTACACTGTCCCCATCAAACACTCCCAGGATAGGTACAGCACAGGGTTCGATACAGAATAAAGCTCCCTCTACACTGTCCCCATCAAACACTCCCAGGACAGGTACAGCACAGGGTTCGATACGGAATAAAGCTCCCTCTACACTGCCCCATAAAACACTCCAAGGACAGGTACAGCATGGGGTTAGATACAGAGTAAAGCTCCCTCGACACTGTCCCCATCAAACACTCCCAGGACAGGTACAGCACTGGGTTAGATACAGAGTAAAGCTCCCTCTACGCTGTCCCCCATCAGACACTCCCAGGACAGGTACAGCACGGGGTTAGATACAGAGTAAAGCTCCCTCTACACTGTCTTCGTCAAACACTCCCAGGACAGGTACAGCACGGGGTTAGGTACAGAGTAAAGCTCCCCTACACTGTCCCCATCAAACTCTCCCAGGACAGGTACAGCATGGGGTTAGATACAGAGTAAAGCTCCCTCTACACTGTCCCCATCAAATACTCCCAGGACAGGTACAGCACGGGGTTAGATACAGAGTGAAGCTCCCTCTAAACTGTCCCCATCAAACACTCCCAGGACAGGTACAGCACGGGGTTAGACACAGAGTAAGGCTCCCACTACACTGTCCCCATCAAACACTCCTGGGACAGTCACAGCACGGGGTAAGACACAGAGTAAAGCTCCCTCTACACTGTCCCCATCAAACACTCCCAGGACGGTACAGCACTGGGTTACATACAGAGCAAAGCTCCCTCTACACTGTCCCCCATCAAACACTCCCAGGACAGGTACAGCACGGGGGTAGATACAGAGGAAAGCTCCCTCTACACTGTCTCCATTAAACACTCCCACGACAGTTACAGCACGGGGTTAGATACAGAGAAAAGCTCCCTTTACACTGTCCCGATCAAACACTCCCAGGCTCGGTGCAGCACGGGGTTAGATACAGAACAAAGCTCCCTCTACACTGTCCCCATCAAACACTCCCAGGACAGGTACAGCACGAGATTAGATACAGAGTAATGCTCCCTCTACACTGTCCCCATCAAACACTCCCGGGGCAGGTACAGCATGGGGTTAGATACAGAGTAAGGCTCCCTCTACACTGTCCCCATCTAACACTCCCAGGACAGGTACAGCACGGGAGTAGATGCAGAGTAAAGCTCCCTCTACACTGTCCCCATCAAAAACTTCCAGGACAGGTACAGCACAGGGTTTGATACAGAATAAAGCTCCCTCTACACTGTCCCCATCAAACACTCCCAGGACAGGTACAGCACAGGGTTCGATACAGAATAAAGCTCCCTCTACACTGTCCCCATCAAACACTCCCAGGACAGGTACAGCACAGGGTTCGATACAGAATAAAGCTCCCTCTACACTGCCCCATCAAACACTCCAAGGACAGGTACAGCATGGGGTTAGATACAGAGTAAAGCTCCCTCTACGCTGTCCCCCATCAGACACTCCTAGGACAGGTACAGCACGGGGTTAGATACAGAGTAAAGCTCCCTCTACACTGTCCCCATCAAACACTCCCAGGACAGGTACAGCACGGGGTTAGATACAGAGTAAAGCTCCCTCTACGCTGTCCCCCATCAGACACTCCCAGGACAGGTACAGCACGGGGTTAGATACAGAGTAAAGCTCCCCCTACACTGTCCTCATCAAACACTCCCAGGACAGGTACAGCAGGGGTTAGGTACAGAGTAAAGCTCCCCCTACACTGTCCCCATCAAACTCTCCCAGGACAGGTACAGCACGGGGTTAGATACAGAGTAAAGCTGCCTCTACACTGTCCCCATCAAACACTCCCAGGACAGGTACAGCACGGGGTTAAATACAGAGTCAAGCTCCCTCTACACTGTCCCCCATCAAACACTCCCAGGATAGGTACAGCACGGGGTTAGATACAGAGTAAAGCTCCCTCTACACTGTCCCCATCAAACACTCCCAGGACAGGTACACCACAGGGTTCGATACAGAATAAAGCTCCCTCTACACTGCCCCATCAAACACTCCAAGGACAGGTACAGCATGGGGTTAGGTACAGAGTAAAGCTCCCCCTACACTGTCCCCATCAAACTCTCCCAGGACAGGTACAGCATGGGGTTAGATACAGAGTAAAGCTCCCTCTACACTGTCCCCATTAAACACTCCCAGGACAGGTACAGCACGGGGTTAGATACAGAGTGAAGCTTCCTCTAAACTGTCCCCATCAAACACTCCCAGGACAGGTACAGCACGGGGTTAGACACAGAGTAAAGCTCCCACTACACTGTCCCCATCAATCACTCCCAGGAGAGTGACAGCACGGGGTTAGATACAGAGTATGGCTTCCTCTACACTGTCCCCATCAAACACTCCTAGGACAGGTACAGCACGGGGTTAGATACAGAGTAAAGCTCCCTCTACACTGTCCCCATCAAACACTCCCAGGACAGGTACAGCACTGGGTTAGATACAGAGTAAAGCTCCCTCTACGCTGTCCCCCATCAGACACTCCCAGGACAGGTACAGCACGGGGTTAGATACAGAGTAAAGCTCGCTCTACACTGTCCTCATCAAACACTCCCAGGACAGGTACAGCACGGGGTTAGGTACAGAGGAAAGCTCCCCCTACACTGTGCCCATCAAACTCTCCCAGGACAGGTACAGCACGGGGTTAGACACAGAGTAAAGCTCCCACTACACTGTCCCCATCAATCACTCCCAGGAGAGTGACAGCACGGGGTTCGATACAGAGTAAAGCTCCCTCTACACTGTCCCCATCAAACACTCCCAGGACAGGTACAGCACTGGGTTAGATACAGAGTAAAGCTCCCTCTACACTGTCCCCATCAAACACTCCCAGGATAGGTACAGCACAGGGTTCGATACAGAATAAAGCTCCCTCTACACTGTCCCCATCAAACACTCCCAGGACAGGTACAGCACAGGGTTCGATACGGAATAAAGCTCCCTCTACACTGCCCCATAAAACACTCCAAGGACAGGTACAGCATGGGGTTAGATACAGAGTAAAGCTCCCTCGACACTGTCCCCATCAAACACTCCCAGGACAGGTACAGCACTGGGTTAGATACAGAGTAAAGCTCCCTCTACGCTGTCCCCCATCAGACACTCCCAGGACAGGTACAGCACGGGGTTAGATACAGAGTAAAGCTCCCTCTACACTGTCTTCGTCAAACACTCCCAGGACAGGTACAGCACGGGGTTAGGTACAGAGTAAAGCTCCCCCTACACTGTCCCCATCAAACTCTCCCAGGACAGGTACAGCATGGGGTTAGATACAGAGTAAAGCTCCCTCTACACTGTCCCCATCAAATACTCCCAGGACAGGTACAGCACGGGGTTAGATACAGAGTGAAGCTCCCTCTAAACTGTCCCCATCAAACACTCCCAGGACAGGTACAGCACGGGGTTAGACACAGAGTAAGGCTCCCACTACACTGTCCCCATCTAACACTCCTGGGACAGTCACAGCACGGGGTAAGATACAGAGTAAAGCTCCCTCTACACTGTCCCCATCAAACACTCCCAGGCTAGGTACAGCACGGGGTTAGATACAGAACAAAGCTCCCTCTACACTGTCCCCATCAAACACTCCCAGGACAGGTACAGCACGAGATTAGATACAGAGTAATACTCCCTCTACACTGTCCCCATCAAACACTCCCAGGGCAGGTACAGCACGGGGTTAGATACAGAGTAAGGCTCCCTCTACACTGTCCCCATCTAACACTCCCAGGACAGGTACAGCACGGGAGTAGATGCAGAGTAAATCTCCCTCTACACTGTCCCCATCAAACACTCCCAGGACAGGTACAGCACGGGGTTTGATACAGAATAAAGCTCCCTCTACACTGTCCCCATCAAACACTCCCAGGACAGGTACAGCACAGGGATCGATACAGAATAAAGCTCCCTCTACACTGTCCCCATCAAACACTCACAGGACAGGTACAGCACAGGGTTCGATACAGAATAAAGCTCCCTCTACACTGTCCCCATCAAACACTCCCAGGACAGGTACAGCACAGGGTTCGATACAGAATAAAGCTCCCTCTACACTGCCCCATCAAACACTCCAAGGACAGGTACAGCATGGGGTTAGATACAGAGTAAAGCTCCCTCTACGCTGTCCCCCATCAGACACTCCTAGGACAGGTACAGCACGGGGTTAGATACAGAGTAAAGCTCCCTCTACACTGTCCCCATCAAACACTCCCAGGACAGGTACAGCACTGGGTTAGATACAGAGTAAAGCTCCCTCTACGCTGTCCCCCATCAGACACTCCCAGGACAGGTACAGCACGGGGTTAGATACAGAGTAAAGCTCCCTCTACACTGTCCTCATCAAACACTCCCAGGACAGTGTACAGCACGGGGTTAGGTACAGAGGAAAGCTCCCCCTACACTGTGCCCATCAAACTCTCCCAGGACAGGTACAGCACTGGGTTAGATACAGAGTAAAGCTCCCTCTACGCTGTCCCCCATCAGACACTCCCAGGACAGGTACAGCACGGGGTTAGATACAGAGTAAAGCTCCCTCTACACTGTCCTCATCAAACACTCCCAGGACAGGTACAGCACGGGGTTAGGTACAGAGGAAAGCTCCCCCTACACTGTGCCCATCAAACTCTCCCAGGACAGGTACAGCACGGGGTTAGACACACAGTAAAGCTCCCACTACACTGTCCCCATCAATCACTCCCAGGAGAGTGACAGCACGGGGTTCGATACAGAGTAAAGCTCCCTCTACACTGTCCCCATCAAACACTCCCAGGACAGGTACAGCACTGGGTTAGATACAGAGTAAAGCTCCCTCTACACTGTCCCCATCAAACACTCCCAGGATAGGTACAGCACAGGGTTCGATACAGAATAAAGCTCCCTCTACACTGTCCCCATCAAACACTCCCAGGACAGGTACAGCACAGGGTTCGATACGGAATAAAGCTCCCTCTACACTAACCCATAAAACACTCCAAGGACAGGTACAGCATGGGGTTAGATACAGAGTAAAGCTCCCTCTACACTGTCCCCATCAAACACTCCCAGGACAGGTACAGCACTTGGTTAGATACAGAGTAAAGCTCGCTCTACGCTGTCCCCCATCAGACACTCCCAGGACAGGTACAGCACGGGGTTAGATACAGAGTAAAGCTCCCTCTACACTGTCTTCGTCAAACACTCCCAGGACAGGTACAGCACAGGGTTAGGTACAGAGTAAAGCTCCCCCTACACTGTCCCCATCAAACTCTCCCAGGACAGGTACAGCATGGGGTTAGATACAGAGTAAAGCTCCCTCTACACTGTCCCCATCAAACACTCCCAGGACAGGTACAGCACGGGGTTAGATACAGAGTGAAGCTCCCTCTAAACTGTCCCCATCAAACACTCCCAGGACAGGTACAGCACGGGGTTAGACACAGAGTAAAGCTCCCACTACACTGTCCCCATCAAACACTCCTGGGACAGTCACAGCACGGGGTTAGATACAGAGTAAAGCTCCCTCTACACTGTCACCACCAAACACTCCCAGGACGGTACAGCACTGGGTTACATACAGAGCAAAGCTCCCTCTACACTGTCCCCCATCAAACACTCCCAGGACAGGTACAGCACGGGGGTAGATACAGAGTAAAGCTCCCTCTACACTGTCTCCATTAAACACTCCCACGACAGTTACAGCACGGGGTTAGATACAGAGAAAAGCTCCCTTTACACTGTCCCGATCAAACATTACCAGGCTCGGTACAGCACGGGGTTAGATACAGAACAAAGCTCCCTCTACACTGTCCCCATCAAACACTCCCAGGACAGGTACAGCACGAGATTAGATACAGAGTAATGCTCCCTCTACACTGTCCCCATCAAACACTCCCGGGGCAGGTACAGCATGGGGTTAGAAACAGAGTAAGGCTCCCTCTACACTGTCCCCATCAAACACTCCCAGGACAGGTACAGCACAGGGTTCGATACAGAATAAAGCTCCCTCTACACTGTCCCCATCAAACACTCCCAGGACAGGTACAGCACAGGGTTCGATACAGAATAAAGCTCCCTCTACACTGTCCCCATCAAACACTCCCAGGACAGGTACAGCACTGGGTTAGATACAGAGTAAAGCTCCCTCTACGCTGTCCCCCATCAGACACTCCCAGGACAGGTACAGCACGGGGTTAGATACAGAGTAAAGCTCCCTCTACACTGTCCTCATGAAACACTCCCAGGACAGGTACAGCACGGGGTTAGGTACAGAGTAAAGCTCCCCCTACACTATCCCCATCAAACTCTCCCAGGACAGGAACAGCACGGGGTTAGATACAGAGTAAAGCTCCCTCTACACTGTCCCCATCAAACACTCCCAGGACAGGTACAGCACGGGGTTAAATACAGAGTCAAGCTCCCTCTACACTGTCCCCCATCAAACACTCCCAGGACAGGTACAGCACGGGGTTAGATACAGAGTAAAGCTCCCTCTACACTGTCCCCATCAAACACTCCCAGGACAGGTACACCACAGGGTTCGATACAGAATAAAGCTCCCTCTACACTGCCCCATCAAACACTCCAAGGACAGGTACAGCATGGGGTTAGATACAGAGTAAAGCTCCCTCTACGCAGTCCCCCATCAGACACTCCTAGGACAGGTACAGCACGGGGTTAGATACAGAGTAAAGCTCCCTCTACACTGTCCCCATCAAACACTCCCAGGACAGGTACAGCACTGGGTTAGATACAGAGTAAAGCTCCCTCTACGCTGTCCCCCATCACACACTCCCAGGACAGGTACAGCACAGGGTTCGATACAGAATAAAACTCCCTCTACACTGTCCCCATCAAACACTCCCAGGACAGGTACAGCACTGGGTTAGATACAGAGTTAAGCTCCCCCTACGCTGTCCCCCATCAGACACTTCCAGGACAGGTACAGCACGGGGTTAGATACAGAGTAAAGCTCCCTCTGCACTGTCCCCATCAAACACTCCCAGGATAGGTACAGCACTGGGTTAGATACAGAGTAAAGCTCCCTCTACACTGTACTCGTCAAACACTCCCAGGACAGGTACAGCACGGGGTTAGGTACAGAGTAAAGCTCCCCCTACACTGTCCCCATCAAACTCTCCCAGGACAGGTACAGCATGGGGTTAGATACAGAGTAAAGCTCCCTCTACACTGTCCCCATTAAACACTCCCAGGACAGGTACAGCACGGGGTTAGATACAGAGTGAAGCTTCCTCTAAACTGTCCCCATCAAACACTCCCAGGACAGGTACAGCACGGGGTTAGACACAGAGTAAAGCTCCCCCTACACTGTCCCCATCAATCACTCCCAGGAGAGTGACAGCACGGGGTTAGATACAGAGTATGGCTTCCTCTACACTGTCCCCATCAAACACTCCTAGGACAGGTACAGCACGGGGTTAGATACAGAGTAAAGCTCCCTCTACACTGTCCCCATCAAACACTCCCAGGACAGGTACAGCACTGGGTTAGATACAGAGTAAAGCTCCCTCTACGCTGTCCCCCATCAGACACTCCCAGGACAGGTACAGCACGGGGTTAGATACAGAGTAAAGCTCCCTCTACACTGTCCTCATCAAACACTCCCAGGACAGGTACAGCACGGGGTTAGGTACAGAGGAAAGCTCCCTCTACGCTGTCCCCCATCAGACACTCCCAGGACAGGTACAGCACGGGGTTAGATACAGAGTAAAGCTCCCTCTACACTGTCCCCATCAAACACTCCCAGGATAGGTACAGCACAGGGTTCGATACAGAATAAAGCTCCCTCTACACTGTCCCCATCAAACACTCCCAGGACAGGTACAGCACAGGGTTCGATACGGAATAAAGCTCCCTCTACACTGCCCCATAAAACACTCCAAGGACAGGTACAGCATGGGGTTAGATACAGAGTAAAGCTCCCTCGACACTGTCCCCATCAAACACTCCCAGGACAGGTACAGCACTGGGTTAGATACAGAGTAAAGCTCCCTCTACGCTGTCCCCCATCAGACACTCCCAGGACAGGTACAGCACGGGGTTAGATACAGAGTAAAGCTCCCTCTACACTGTCTTCGTCAAACACTCCCAGGACAGGTACAGCACGGGGTTAGGTACAGAGTAAAGCTCCCCTACACTGTCCCCATCAAACTCTCCCAGGACAGGTACAGCATGGGGTTAGATACAGAGTAAAGCTCCCTCTCCACTGTCCCCATCAAATACTCCCAGGACAGGTACAGCACGGGGTTAGATACAGAGTGAAGCTCCCTCTAAACTGTCCCCATCAAACACTCCCAGGACAGGTACAGCACGGGGTTAGACACAGAGTAAGGCTCCCACTACACTGTCCCCATCAAACACTCCTGGGACAGTCACAGCACGGGGTAAGATACAGAGTAAAGCTGCCTCTACACTGTCCCCATCAAACACTCCCAGGACGGTACAGCACTGGGTTACATACAGAGCAAAGCTCCCTCTACACTGTCCCCCATCAAACACTCCCAGGACAGGTACAGCACGGGGGTAGATACAGAGGAAAGCTCCCTCTACACTGTCTCCATTAAACACTCCCACGACAGTTACAGCACGGGGTTAGATACAGAGAAAAGCTCCCTTTACACTGTCCCGATCAAACACTCCCAGGCTCGGTGCAGCACGGGGTTAGATACAGAACAAAGCTCCCTCTACACTGTCCCCATCAAACACTCCCAGGACAGGTACAGCACGAGATTAGATACAGAGTAATGCTCCCTCTACACTGTCCCCATCAAACACTCCCGGGGCAGGTACAGCATGGGGTTAGATACAGAGTAAGGCTCCCTCTACACTGTCCCCATCTAACACTCCCAGGACAGGTACAGCACGGGAGTAGATGCAGAGTAAAGCTCCCTCTACACTGTCCCCATCAAAAACTCCCAGGACAGGTACAGCACAGGGTTTGATACAGAATAAAGCTCCCTCTACACTGTCCCCATCAAACACTCCCAGGACAGGTACAGCACAGGGTTCGATACAGAATAAAGCTCCCTCTACACTGTCCCCATCAAACACTCCCAGGACAGGTACAGCACAGGGTTCGATACAGAATAAAGCTCCCTCTACACTGCCCCATCAAACACTCCAAGGACAGGTACAGCATGGGGTTAGATACAGAGTAAAGCTCCCTCTACGCTGTCCCCCATCAGACACTCCTAGGACAGGTACAGCACGGGGTTAGATACAGAGTAAAGCTCCCTCTACACTGTCCCCATCAAACACTCCCAGGACAGGTACAGCACGGGGTTAGATACAGAGTAAAGCTCCCTCTACGCTGTCCCCCATCAGACACTCCCAGGACAGGTACAGCACGGGGTTAGATACAGAGTAAAGCTCCCCCTACACTGTCCTCATCAAACACTCCCAGGACAGGTACAGCAGGGGTTAGGTACAGAGTAAAGCTCCCCCTACACTGTCCCCATCAAACTCTCCCAGGACAGGTACAGCACGGGGTTAGATACAGAGTAAAGCTGCCTCTACACTGTCCCCATCAAACACTCCCAGGACAGGTACAGCACGGGGTTAAATACAGAGTCAAGCTCCCTCTACACTGTCCCCCATCAAACACTCCCAGGATAGGTACAGCACGGGGTTAGATACAGAGTAAAGCTCCCCCTACACTGTCCCCATCAAACTCTCCCAGGACAGGTACAGCACGGGGTTAGATACAGAGTAAAGCTCCCTCTACACTGTCCCCATCAAACACTCCCAGGACAGGTACACCACAGGGTTCGATACAGAATAAAGCTCCCTCTACACTGCCCCATCAAACACTCCAAGGACAGGTACAGCATGGGGTTAGGTACAGAGTAAAGCTCCCCCTACACTGTCCCCATCAAACTCTCCCAGGACAGGTACAGCATGGGGTTAGATACAGAGTAAAGCTCCCTCTACACTGTCCCCATTAAACACTCCCAGGACAGGTACAGCACGGGGTTAGATACAGAGTGAAGCTTCCTCTAAACTGTCCCCATCAAACACTCCCAGGACAGGTACAGCACGGGGTTAGACACAGAGTAAAGCTCCCACTACACTGTCCCCATCAATCACTCCCAGGAGAGTGACAGCACGGGGTTAGATACAGAGTATGGCTTCCTCTACACTGTCCCCATCAAACACTCCTAGGACAGGTACAGCACGGGGTTAGATACAGAGTAAAGCTCCCTCTACACTGTCCCCATCAAACACTCCCAGGACAGGTACAGCACTGGGTTAGATACAGAGTAAAGCTCCCTCTACGCTGTCCCCCATCAGACACTCCCAGGACAGGTACAGCACGGGGTTAGATACAGAGTAAAGCTCGCTCTACACTGTCCTCATCAAACACTCCCAGGACAGGTACAGCACGGGGTTAGGTACAGAGGAAAGCTCCCCCTACACTGTGCCCATCAAACTCTCCCAGGACAGGTACAGCACGGGGTTAGACACAGAGTAAAGCTCCCACTACACTGTCCCCATCAATCACTCCCAGGAGAGTGACAGCACGGGGTTCGATACAGAGTAAAGCTCCCTCTACACTGTCCCCATCAAACACTCCCAGGACAGGTACAGCACTGGGTTAGATACAGAGTAAAGCTCCCTCTACACTGTCCCCATCAAACACTCCCAGGATAGGTACAGCACAGGGTTCGATACAGAATAAAGCTCCCTCTACACTGTCCCCATCAAACACTCCCAGGACAGGAACAGCACAGGGTTCGATACGGAATAAAGCTCCCTCTACACTGCCCCATAAAACACTCCAAGGACAGGTACAGCATGGGGTTAGATACAGAGTAAAGCTCCCTCGACACTGTCCCCATCAAACACTCCCAGGACAGGTACAGCACTGGGTTAGATACAGAGTAAAGCTCCCTCTACGCTGTCCCCCATCAGACACTCCCAGGACAGGTACAGCACGGGGTTAGATACAGAGTAAAGCTCCCTCTACACTGTCTTCGTCAAACACTCCCAGGACAGGTACAGCACGGGGTTAGGTACAGAGTAAAGCTCCCCCTACACTGTCCCCATCAAACTCTCCCAGGACAGGTACAGCATGGGGTTAGATACAGAGTAAAGCTCCCTCTACACTGTCCCCATCAAATACTCCCAGGACAGGTACAGCACGGGGTTAGATACAGAGTGAAGCTCCCTCTAAACTGTCCCCATCAAACACTCCCAGGACAGGTACAGCACGGGGTTAGACACAGAGTAAGGCTCCCACTACACTGTCCCCATCAAACACTCCTGGGACAGTCACAGCACGGGGTAAGATACAGAGTAAAGCTCCCTCTACACTGTCCCCATCAAACACTCCCAGGACGGTACAGCACTGGGTTACATACAGAGCAAAGCTCCCTCTACACTGTCCCCCATCAAACACTCCCAGGACAGGTACAGCACGGGGGTAGATACAGAGGAAAGCTCCCTCTACACTGTCTCCATTAAACACTCCCACGACAGTTACAGCACGGGGTTAGATACAGAGAAAAGCTCCCTTTACACTGTCCCGATCAAACACTCCCAGGCTCGGTGCAGCACGGGGTTAGATACAGAACAAAGCTCCCTCTACACTGTCCCCATCAAACACTCCCAGGACAGGTACAGCACGAGATTAGATACAGAGTAATGCTCCCTCTACACTGTCCCCATCAAACACTCCCGGGGCAGGTACAGCATGGGGTTAGATACAGAGTAAGGCTCCCTCTACACTGTCCCCATCTAACACTCCCAGGACAGGTACAGCACGGGAGTAGATGCAGAGTAAAGCTCCCTCTACACTGTCCCCATCAAACACTCCCAGGACAGGTACAGCACAGGGTTTGATACAGAATAAAGCTCCCTCTACACTGTCCCCATCAAACACTCCCAGGACAGGTACAGCACAGGGTTCGATACAGAATAAAGCTCCCTCTACACTGTCCCCATCAAACACTCCCAGGACAGGTACAGCACAGGGTTCGATACAGAATAAAGCTCCCTCTACACTGTCCCCATCAAACACTCCCAGGACAGGTACAGCACAGGGTTCGATACAGAATAAAGCTCCCTCTACACTGCCCCATCAAACACTCCAAGGACAGGTACAGCATGGGGTTAGATACAGAGTAAAGCTCCCTCTACGCTGTCCCCCATCAGACACTCCGAGGACAGGTACAGCACGGGGTTAGATACAGAGTAAAGCTCCCTCTACACTGTCCCCATCAAACACTCCCAGGACAGGTACAGCACTGGGTTAGATACAGAGTAAAGCTCCCTCTACGCTGTCCCCCATCAGACACTCCCAGGACAGGTACAGCACGGGGTTAGATACAGAGTAAAGCTCCCCCTACACTGTCCTCATCAAACACTCCCAGGACAGGTACAGCAGGGGTTAGGTACAGAGTAAAGCTCCCCCTACACTGTCCCCATCAAACTCTCCCAGGACAGGTACAGCACGGGGTTAGATACAGAGTAAAGCTGCCTCTACACTGTCCCCATCAAACACTCCCAGGACAGGTACAGCACGGGGTTAAATACAGAGTCAAGCTCCCTCTACACTGTCCCCCATCAAACACTCCCAGGATAGGTACAGCACGGGGTTAGATACAGAGTAAAGCTCCCCCTACACTGTCCCCATCAAACTCTCCCAGGACAGGTACAGCACGGGGTTAGATACAGAGTAAAGCTCCCTCTACACTGTCCCCATCAAACACTCCCAGGACAGGTACACCACAGGGTTCGATACAGAATAAAGCTCCCTCTACACTGCCCCATCAAACACTCCAAGGACAGGTACAGCATGGGGTTAGATACAGAGTAAAGCTCCCTCTACGCTGTCCCCCATCAGACACTCCTAGGACAGGTACAGCACGGGGTTAGATACAGAGTAAAGCTCCCTCTACACTGTCCCCATCAAACACTCCCAGGACAGGTACAGCACTGGGTTAGATACAGAGTAAAGCTCCCTCTACGCTGTCCCCCATCAGACACTCCCAGGACAGGTACAGCACAGGGTTCGATACAGAATAAAGCTCCCTCTACACTGTCCCCATCAAACACTCCCAGGACAGGTACAGCACTGGGTTAGATACAGAGTAAAGCTCCCCCTACGCTGTCCCCCATCAGACACTCCCAGGACAGGTACAGCACGGGGTTAGATACAGAGTAAAGCTCCCTCTGCACTGTCCCCATCAAACACTCCCAGGATAGGTACAGCACTGGGTTAGATACAGAGTAAAGCTCCCTCTACACTGTCCTCGACAAACACTCCCAGGACAGGTACAGCACGGGGTTAGGTACAGAGTAAAGCTCCCCCTACACTGTCCCCATCAAACTCTCCCAGGACAGGTACAGCATGGGGTTAGATACAGAGTAAAGCTCCCTCTACACTGTCCCCATTAAACACTCCCAGGACAGGTACAGCACGGGGTTAGATACAGAGTGAAGCTTCCTCTAAACTGTCCCCATCAAACACTCCCAGGACAGGTACAGCACGGGGTTAGACACAGAGTAAAGCTCCCACTACACTGTCCCCATCAATCACTCCCAGGAGAGTGACAGCACGGGGTTAGATACAGAGTATGGCTTCCTTTACACTGTCCCCATCAAACACTCCCAGGACAGGTACAGCACTGGGTTAGATACAGAGTAATACTCCCTCTACACTGTCCCCATCAAGCACTCCCAGGATAGGTACAGCATGGGGTTAGATACAGAGTAAAGCTCCCTCTACGCTGTCCCCCATCAGACACTCCTAGGACAGGTACAGCACGGGGTTAGATACGGAGTAAAGCTCCCTCTACACTGTCCCCATCAAACACTCCCAGGACAGGTACAGCACTGGGTTAGATACAGAGTAAAGCTCCCTCTACGCTGTCCCCCATCAGACACTCCCAGGACAGGTACAGCACGGGGTTAGATACAGAGTAAAGCTCCCTCTACACTGTCCTCATCAAACACTCCCAGGACAGGTACAGCAGGGGTTAGGTACAGAGTAAAGCTCCCCCTACACTGTCCCCATCAAACTCTCCCAGGACAGGTACAGCACGGGGTTAGATACAGAGTAAAGCTGCCTCTACACTGTCCCCATCAAACACTCCCAGGACAGGTACAGCACGGGGTTAAATACAGAGTCAAGCTCCCTCTACGCTGTCCCCCATCAGACACTCCTAGGACAGGTACAGCACGGGGTTAGATACAGAGTAAAGCTCCCTCTGCACTGTCCCCATCAAACACTCCCAGGATAGGTACAGCACTGGGTTAGATACAGAGTAAAGCTCCCTCTACGCTGTCCCCCATCAGACACTCCCAGGACAGGTACAGCACGGGGTTAGTCACAGAGTAAAGCTCCCACTACACTGTCCCCATCAAACACTCCTGGGACAGTCACAGCACGGGGTTAGATACAGAGTAAAGCTCCCTCTACACTGTCCCCATCAAACACTCCCAGGACGGTACAGCACTGGGTTACATACAGAGCAAAGCTCCCTCTACACTGTCCCCCATCAAACACTCCCAGGACAGGTACAGCACGGGGGTAGATACAGAGTAAAGCTCCCTCTACACTGTCTCCATTAAACACTCCCAGGACAGTTACAGCACGGGGTTAGATACAGAATAAAGCTCCCTTCACACTGTCCCGATCAAACACTCCCAGGCTAGGTACAGCACGGGGTTAGATGCAGAACAAAGCTCCCTCTACACTGTCCCCATCAAACACTCCCAGGACAGGTACAGCACGAGATTAGATACAGAGTAATGCTCCCTCTACACTGTCCCCATCAAACACTCCCAGGGCAGGTACAGCACGGGGTTAGATACAGAGTAAGGCTCCCTCTACACTGTCCCCATCTAACACTCCCAGGACAGGTACAGCACGGGAGTAGATGCAGAGTAAAGCTCCCTCTACACTGTCCCCATCAAACACTCCCAGGACAGGTACAGCACAGGGTTTGATACAGAATAAAGCTCCCTCTACACTGTCCCCATCAAACACTCCCAGTACAGGTACAGCACAGGGTTCGATACAGAATAAAGCTCCCTCTACACTGTCCCCATCAAACACTCCCAGGACAGGTACAGCACAGGGTTCGATACAGAATAAAGCTCCCTCTACACTGTTCCCATCAAACACTCACCGGACAGGTACAGCACAGGGTTCGATACAGAATAAAGCTCCCTCTACACTGCCCCATCAAACACTCCAAGGACAGGTACAGCATGGGGTTAGATACAGAGTAAAGCTCCCTCTACGCTGTCCCCCATCAGACACTCCTAGGACAGGTACAGCACGGGGTTAGATACAGAGTAAAGCTCCCTCTACACTGTCCCCATCAAACACTCCCAGGACAGGTACAGCACTGGGTTAGATACAGAGTAAAGCTCCCTCTACGCTGTCCCCCATCAGACACTCCTAGGACAGGTACAGCACGGGGTTAGATACAGAGTAAAGCTCCCTCTACACTGTCCCCATCAAACACTCCCAGGACAGGTACAGCACTGGGTTAGATACAGAGTAAAGCTCCCTCTACGCTGTCCCCCATCAGACACTCCCAGGACAGGTACAGCACGGGGTTAGATACAGAGTAAAGCTCCCCCTACACTGTCCTCATCAAACACTCCCAGGACAGGTACAGCAGGGGTTAGGTACAGAGTAAAGCTCCCCCTACACTGTCCCCATCAAACTCTCCCAGGACAGGTACAGCACGGGGTTAGATACAGAGTAAAGCTGCCTCTACACTGTCCCCATCAAACACTCCCAGGACAGGTACAGCACGGGGTTAAATACAGAGTCAAGCTCCCTCTACACTGTCCCCCATCAAACACTCCCAGGATAGGTACAGCACGGGGTTAGATACAGAGTAAAGCTCCCCCTACACTGTCCCCATCAAACTCTCCCAGGACAGGTACAGCACGGGGTTAGATACAGAGTAAAGCTCCCTCTACACTGTCCCCATCAAACACTCCCAGGACAGGTACACCACAGGGTTCGATACAGAATAAAGCTCCCTCTACACTGCCCCATCAAACACTCCAAGGACAGGTACAGCATGGGGTTAGATACAGAGTAAAGCTCCCTCTACGCTGTCCCCCATCAGACACTCCTAGGACAGGTACAGCACGGGGTTAGATACAGAGTAAAGCTCCCTCTACACTGTCCCCATCAAACACTCCCAGGACAGGTACAGCACTGGGTTAGATACAGAGTAAAGCTCCCTCTACGCTGTCCCCCATCAGACACTCCCAGGACAGGTACAGCACAGGGTTCGATACAGAATAAAGCTCCCTCTACACTGTCCCCATCAAACACTCCCAGGACAGGTACAGCACTGGGTTAGATACAGAGTAAAGCTCCCCCTACGCTGTCCCCCATCAGACACTCCCAGGACAGGTACAGCACGGGGTTAGATACAGAGTAAAGCTCCCTCTGCACTGTCCCCATCAAACACTCCCAGGATAGGTACAGCACTGGGTTAGATACAGAGTAAAGCTCCCTCTACACTGTCCTCGACAAACACTCCCAGGACAGGTACAGCACGGGGTTAGGTACAGAGTAAAGCTCCCCCTACACTGTCCCCATCAAACTCTCCCAGGACAGGTACAGCATGGGGTTAGATACAGAGTAAAGCTCCCTCTACACTGTCCCCATTAAACACTCCCAGGACAGGTACAGCACGGGGTTAGATACAGAGTGAAGCTTCCTCTAAACTGTCCCCATCAAACACTCCCAGGACAGGTACAGCACGGGGTTAGACACAGAGTAAAGCTCCCACTACACTGTCCCCATCAATCACTCCCAGGAGAGTGACAGCACGGGGTTAGATACAGAGTATGGCTTCCTTTACACTGTCCCCATCAAACACTCCCAGGACAGGTACAGCACTGGGTTAGATACAGAGTAATACTCCCTCTACACTGTCCCCATCAAGCACTCCCAGGATAGGTACAGCATGGGGTTAGATACAGAGTAAAGCTCCCTCTACGCTGTCCCCCATCAGACACTCCTAGGACAGGTACAGCACGGGGTTAGATACGGAGTAAAGCTCCCTCTACACTGTCCCCATCAAACACTCCCAGGACAGGTACAGCACTGGGTTAGATACAGAGTAAAGCTCCCTCTACGCTGTCCCCCATCAGACACTCCCAGGACAGGTACAGCACGGGGTTAGATACAGAGTAAAGCTCCCTCTACACTGTCCTCATCAAACACTCCCAGGACAGGTACAGCAGGGGTTAGGTACAGAGTAAAGCTCCCCCTACACTGTCCCCATCAAACTCTCCCAGGACAGGTACAGCACGGGGTTAGATACAGAGTAAAGCTGCCTCTACACTGTCCCCATCAAACACTCCCAGGACAGGTACAGCACGGGGTTAAATACAGAGTCAAGCTCCCTCTACGCTGTCCCCCATCAGACACTCCTAGGACAGGTACAGCACGGGGTTAGATACAGAGTAACGCTCCCTCTGCACTGTCCCCATCAAACACTCCCAGGATAGGTACAGCACTGGGTTAGATACAGAGTAAAGCTCCCTCTACGCTGTCCCCCATCAGACACTCCCAGGACAGGTACAGCACGGGGTTAGTCACAGAGTAAAGCTCCCACTACACAGTCCCCATCAAACACTCCTGGGACAGTCACAGCACGGGGTTAGATACAGAGTAAAGCTCCCTCTACACTGTCCCCATCAAACACTCCCAGGACGGTACAGCACTGGGTTACATACAGAGCAAAGCTCCCTCTACACTGTCCCCCATCAAACACTCCCAGGACAGGTACAGCACGGGGGTAGATACAGAGTAAAGCTCCCTCTACACTGTCTCCATTAAACACTCCCAGGACAGTTACAGCACGGGGTTAGATACAGAATAAAGCTCCCTTCACACTGTCCCGATCAAACACTCCCAGGCTAGGTACAGCACGGGGTTAGATGCAGAACAAAGCTCCCTCTACACTGTCCCCATCAAACACTCCCAGGACAGGTACAGCACGAGATTAGATACAGAGTAATGCTCCCTCTACACTGTCCCCATCAAACACTCCCAGGGCAGGTACAGCACGGGGTTAGATACAGAGTAAGGCTCCCTCTACACTGTCCCCATCTAACACTCCCAGGACAGGTACAGCACGGGAGTAGATGCAGAGTAAAGCTCCCTCTACACTGTCCCCATCAAACACTCCCAGGACAGGTACAGCACAGGGTTTGATACAGAATAAAGCTCCCTCTACACTGTCCCCATCAAACACTCCCAGTACAGGTACAGCACAGGGTTCGATACAGAATAAAGCTCCCTCTACACTGTCCCCATCAAACACTCCCAGGACAGGTACAGCACAGGGTTCGATACAGAATAAAGCTCCCTCTACACTGTTCCCATCAAACACTCACCGGACAGGTACAGCACAGGGTTCGATACAGATTAAAGCTCCCTCTACACTGCCCCATCAAACACTCCAAGGACAGGTACAGCATGGGGTTAGATACAGAGTAAAGCTCCCTCTACGCTGTCCCCCATCAGACACTCCTAGGACAGGTACAGCACGGGGTTAGATACAGAGTAAAGCTCCCTCTACACTGTCCCCATCAAACACTCCCAGGACAGGTACAGCACTGGGTTAGATACAGAGCAAAGCTCCCTCTACGCTGTCCCCCATCAGACACTCCCGGGACAGGTACAGCATGGGGTTAGATACAGAGTAAAGCTCCCTCTACACTGTCCTCATCAAACACTCCCAGGACAGGTACAGCACGGGGTTAGGTACAGAGTAAAGCTCCCCCTACACTGTCCCCATCAAACTCTCCCAGGACAGGTACAGCACGGGGTTAGATACAGAGTAAAGCTCCCTCTACACTGTCCCCATCAAACACTCCCAGGACAGGTACAGCACGGGGTGAAATACAGAGTCAAGCTCCCTCTACACTGTCCCCCATCAAACACTCCCAGGACAGGTACAGCACGGGGTTAGATACAGAGTAAAGCTCCCCCTACACTGTCCCCATCAAACTCTCCCAGGACAGGTACAGCACGGGGTTAGATACAGAGTAAAGCTCCCTCTACACTGTCCCCATCAAACACTCCCAGGACAGGTACAGCACAGGGTTAGATACAGAGTAAAGCTCCCTCTACACTGTCCTCATCAAACACTCCCAGGACAGGTACAGCACAGGGTTAGATACAGAATAAAGCTCCCTCTACACTGCCCCATCAAACACTCCAAGGACAGGTACAGCATGGGGTTAGATACAGAGTAAAGCTCCCTCTACGCTGTTCCCCATCAGACACTCCTAGGACAGGTACAGCACGGGGTTAGATACAGAGTAAAGCTCCCTCTACACTGTCCCCATCAAACACTCCCAGGACAGGTACAGCACTGGGTTAGATACAGAGTAAAGCTCCCTCTACGCTGTCCCCCATCAGACACTCCCAGGACAGGTACAGCACGGGGTTAGATGCAGAGTAAAGCTCCCTCTACACTGTCCTCATTGTGGCGCACAAAGACTCCGTGAGACAAACAGAGTGAAGTCGATGAGGCTTTATTAAGCGTGTCTGTTCCCCAGCAGCCCGATAGTAAACTGGCATGCGGGGGAAGGCACCGGCTTCTTATACTTCGCCTTCAGGGCGGAGTATGAGGTCAACGGCCAACCAGGACCCGGGATCTGTCAGCCAATGACATTAGGGCTTCCAGTCCCACATGACCCCCAATACATACTACCACATTCACCCCTTGTCAAAAATGAACCCGGCGGGGTGATGCTTCGTATGGTGGTAAGGGTTTACAGTACTGGTCCTGGGAGGAGAGAACAGTTACATGGTAGGACCGTATTGGACAGTATCGTCCTGTTACAACTATTTACAGAGGAGATATGAAAACAAAATGTTCATTGGACAGTCCATCTTTGTTTTACATCGACGCCATGAGTCGGTCGGGCGGTCTGGTCGTCCGTGTCGATCGCCTCGGCCCCGGCGGTGGTGGTGGTGCTTGTACCAGCGTTGTCGCCTCCGGGAACCGCACGGTTTTAGCTGTCGGTGCAAAGGGGAGGGGGGCTGATCCTCCTGGGAAGGGGGCGGTCGCGGGGTGCGGCGGTGGCAGGAAGGGGGGCGGTTGGGTTGATGGTGCCGGGGGGGTGTGCGTGGTGCCGGCGGGCGCCAGATCCCGCAGGGAGACCGTGTCCTGTCGGCCGTCGGGGTACTCCACGTAGGCGTACTGGGGGTTTGCGTGGAGGAGGTGAACCCTTTCGACCAACGGGTCCGCCTTATGTGCCCGCACGTGCTTTCGGAGCAGGATGGGTCCTGGGGCCGCCAGCCAGGTCGGCAGCGACGTTCCAGAGGAGGACCTCCTAGGGAAGACAAGGAGACGCTCGTGAGGCGTTTGATTAGTGCTCGTACATAATAACGACCGGATGGAATGGAGAGCGTCCGGGAGGACCTCCTGCCACCGTGAAACTGGGAGATCCCTGGACCGTAGAGCCAGTAGGACGGCCTTCCAGACCGTGCCGTTCTCCCTTTCTACTTGCCCGTTCCCCCGGGGGTTGTAGCTGGTCGTCCTGCTTGAAGCTATACCCTTGCTGAGCAGGAACTGGCGCAGCTCGTCACTCATGAAAGAGGACCCCCTGTCGCTGTGGACGTATGCGGGGTAACCGAACAGTGTGAATATGCTGTTCAGGGCTTTAATGACTGTGGCCGCGGTCATGTCGGAGCAGGGAATGGCAAAAGGGAAGCGGGAGTATTCGTCCACTACATTAAGGAAATACGCGTTGCGGTCGGTGGAGGGGAGGGGCCCTTTGAAATCGAGACTGAGGCGTTCAAAGGGACGAGAAGCCTTAATCAGGTGCGCTCCATCTGGCCTGAAAAAATGCGGTTTGCATTCTGCGCAGATGTGGCAGTCTCTTGTGACTGTACGGACCTCCTCTAAGGAGTAGGGGAGATTGCGGGACTTGATGAAGTGGTAAAACCGAGTGACCCCCGGGTGGCAGAGGTCCTCGTGGAGGGCTTGGAGGCGGTCAATTTGTGCGTTGGCACATGTCCCGCGGGATAGGGCATCAGACGGCTCGTTCAGCTTTCCGGGCCGGTACAAGATCTCATAGTTGAAGGTGGAGAGTTCGATCCTCCACCGCAAGATCTTGTCGTTCTTGATCTTGCCCCGCTGTGCATTATCGAACATGAAGGCAACCGACCGTTGGTCAGTGAGGAGAGTGAATCTCCTGCCGGCCAGGTAATGCCTCCAATGTCGCACAGCCTCCACTATGGCTTGGGCTTCCTTTTCCACTGAGGAGTGGCGGATTTCTGAGGCGTGGAGGGTTCGGGAGAAAAAGGCCACGGGTCTGCCCGCTTGGTTAAGGGTAGCCGCGAGAGCTACGTCAGAGGCGTCGCTCTCGACCTGGAAGGGGAGGGACTCGTCGATGGCGCGCATCGTGGCCTTTGCGATGTCCGCTTTGATGCGGCTGAAAGCCTGGCAAGCCTCTGTCGACAGCGGGAAAGCCGTGGTCTGTATTAGGGGGCGGGCCTTGTCTGCGTACTGGGGGACCCACTGGGCGTAGTATGAAAAGAACCCCAAGCAGCGTTTCAGGGCTTTTGGGCAGTGCGGGAGGGGAAATTCCATGAGTGCGCGCATACGTTCGGGGTCGGGGCCTATTATCCCATTGCGCACTATGTAGCCCAGAATGGCTAGCCGGTCGGTGCTAAAAACGCACTTGTCCTCATTGTACGTGAGGTTCAAGGCTTTGGCAGTCTGGAGGAATTTTTGGAGGTTGGCGTCGTGGTCCTGCTGATCGTGGCCGCAGATGGTTACATTGTCGAGGTACGGGAACGTGGCCCGTAACCCATGTTGATCAACCATTCGGTCCATTTCCCGTTGGAAGACCGAGACGCCGTTTGTGACGCCAAAAGGGACCCTTAGGAAGTGGTATAATCGCCCGTCTGCCTCGAAGGCTGTGTACTTGCGGTCACTTGGGCGGATGGGGAGCTGATGGTAGGCGGACTTGAGGTCCACGGTGGAGAAGACTTTATACTGGGCAATCCGATTGACCATGTCGGATATGCGGGGGAGAGGGTACGCGTCTAGTTGTGTGTACCTGTTGATGGTCTGGCTATAGTCAATGACCATCCTTTGTTTCTCCCCTGTCTTCACTACTACCACCTGCGCTCTCCAGGGACTATTGCTGGCCTGGATTATGCCCTCCTTTAGTAGCCGCTGGACTTCGGAGCGAATGAAGGTCCGGTCCTGGGCGCTGTACCGTCTGCTCCTAGTGGCGACGGGTTTGCAATCCGGGGTGAGGTTCGCAAACAAGGACGGGGGTTGCACCTTGAGGGTGGCGAGGCCGCAGATAGTGAGTGGGGGTATGGGGCCGCCGAATTTAAACGTAAGGCTCTGTAGGTTACATTGAAAATCTAAGCCCAGCAAGGTGGGGGCACAGAGTTGGGGAAGGACGTTAAGTTTGTAGTTTTTGAATTCCCTCCCCTGTACCGTTAGGGTAACTATGCAGAATCCCTGGATCTGTACGGAGTGGGATCCTGCAGCTAGGCAAATCTTTTGTGCGCTGGGGTAGGTAGTTAAGGAACAGCGTCTTACCGTGTCGGGATGTATAAAACTTTCCGTGCTCCCGGAGTCGACTAGGCATGGCGTCTCGTGGCCGTTTATTAGGACCGTTGTCGTCGTCGTCTGGAGAGTCCGGGGCCGAGCCTGATCGAGCGTAACCGAAGCGAGCCGTGGTTGTAGTAGTGGGGTGGGGTCCGTTGTTGCCGTCCAAGAGGACGTCGGGGATGGATAAAATGGCCGCCCCCATACCTCGCCCGTAGATGAGGGGTCACAAGATGGCGTCGGGGGTGGACAAAATGGCCGCCCCCATGCGTCGTACAGGTCGGGGGCGGTCCAAGATGGCGGGGCCCCTCCTCCCCTCGTGGTGGTCGGGACCCAAAATGGCGGCGTCTGCGGGTCGCACATTGAGTGCTGGGGGGTCTGGGGGGCGCTAGGACCGCGCGGAGTTTCCGGACCGCGGGCGCTAGGACCGCGCGGAGTTCCTTTGGTGCGAGCTCTAGGGCCGCGGGCGCTAGGACCGCGCGGAGCTCCCTCGCTGGGGACCGGCAGGTCAGTGCGAGCGCTGGGACAGTGAGGAGGTCCCTCGCCGGGGACGGAGGTCGGGGTCCAGGTGAGTTGTATTGCCGGCGGGTCAGGCGTGGGGCGCGGGACGGGGGTGAGGGACCAGGTCGGCGGCGTTGGCGGGTCAGGCGTGGGGCGCGGGACGGGGGCGAGGGCCCAGGTCGGCGGGTCAGGCGTGGGGCGCGGGACGGGGGCGAGGGCCCAGGTCGGCGGCTCCGGCGGGGGGCGCGGGACGGGGGCGTGGGCCCAGGTCGGCGGCTCCGGCGGGTCAGGCGTGGGGCGCGGGACGGGGGTGAGGGACCAGGTCGGCGGCTCCGGCGGGTCAGGCGTGGGGCGCGGGACGGGGGCAAGGGCCCAGGCCGGCGGGTCAGTCGTGGGGCCGCGAGCGCTGGCACCGCGCGGAGCTCCCTCACCGGGGACAGCGGTGGTCGGGGTCAAGGTAGGTGGCGCCGGCGGGTCAGGCGTGGGGCGCGGGACGGGGGTGAGGGTGGCATTCGGGATACGGAAAACCCCTTCCTCTCCGTGGAGAGTGTTGGCTGGCACCCAAATCGGGAGCGCCGGCGGCGGGTCATACATGGGCTGCGGGGAGGGGGGTTGGGGAGCGTAGGCGGCGTGCAGGGCTCCCAGTTCTCCCGGGGCCGCGGTGGTCGGGATCCAAAATGGCGGCGCCTGGGGGTCGCACATGGCGTGCTGGGGGGGTTGGGAGGCATAGACTGCCTGTAGGGCTCCCTGTTCTCCCGGGACGGCGGCGACCACGCGGGACCGGCACACCACCGCATAGTGGCCCTTTTTCCCGCAGCTTTTGCAGATGGCTGCGCGGGCCGGACAGCGCTGTCGGGGGTGCTTCGCCTGGCCGCAGAAATAACAGCGGGCGCCCCCGGTGCGACTCGGCGTTTGGACTGCGCAAGCCTGTGGGGTGTCCGGGGGGGGGGGGTAGGGGGTTTGCCGCGGCGGGTACGTACGGGGCCCAATGGCCTGCCGCGCGGTCGGGGCCGTAGGCGCGGGTATTACGCGCGGCTACGTCCAGCGAGGCTGCCAGGGCCCGTGCCTCTGAGAGTCCTAGTGACTCTTTTTCTAGAAGTCTTTGGCGGATTTGGGAGGATTGTATACCTGCAACAAAAGCATCGCGCATTAACATGTCCGTGTGTTCGTTTGCGTTCACAGACGGGCAGCTGCAGGCTCGTCCCAAAATCAGCAGCGCGGCGTAGAACTCGTCCATCGATTCTCCGGGAGCTTGCCGTCTCGTCGCGAGCTGGTAGCGAGCGTAGATTTGGTTAACTGGGCGAACGTAGAGACTTCTCAGTGCTGCGAACGCCGTCTGGAAATCGCGGGTGTCTTCAATGAGGGTGAAAATCTCCGTGCTCACCCTCGAGTGCAGGACCTGCAGTTTTTGTTCATCTGAGACTCGGCCTGTGGTCGATGTGATGTAGGCCTCAAAGCAAGTCTGCCAGTGTTTGAAGGCTGCTGCTGCATTCACTGCGTGGGGGCTGATCCTCAGGCATTCTGGAATGATCCTGAGCTCCATAGTCCTTTTTAGGCACGCTTAATAAATTGTGGCGCACAAAGACTCCGTGAGACAAACAGAGTGAAGTCGATGAGGCTTTATTAAGCGTGTCTGTTCCCCAGCAGCCCGATAGTAAACTGGCATGCGGGGGAAGGCACCGGCTTCTTATACTTCGCCTTCAGGGCGGAGTATGAGGTCAACGGCCAACCAGGACCCGGGATCTGTCAGCCAATGACATTAGGGCTTCCAGTCCCACATGACCCCCAATACATACTACCACACTCATCAAACACTCCCAGGACAGGTACAGCACGGGGTTAGATACAGAGTAAAGCTCCCTCTACGCTGTCCCCCATCAGACACTCCCAGGACAGGTACAGCACAGGGTTAGATACAGAGTAAAGCGCCCTCTACACTGTCTCCCTCTGGGTTCTTTGTCCGATCTTTTCAAAATGGCTGCTCCTGATATTAGAATTATTTACTGTATCACAACCATTCATCATTTTGAATACATTACGTCCCTGATGCACTATTAATTACCACAAAGCCGCGAGTAGTGGAATAATCAAGGCTTTATTGAGCAAAGATGTTGTGCCTCCTGTAGCTGGAACCAGAATGGCTGCAGCACCGGTGAGCACACACCTTTATACCCCGCCTAGTGGGCGGAGCCAGCAGGCAGGGATTTACCCATGTACCTCTACTATACGGGCAGTGATGACTACCACATTCACCCCCTGTTAAAAAGGAGTCCGGCGGGGGTGGTGGAAACATTACAAGTTAAGTCTGTCGGGGGCCTTGACCCTCCTCTGCGATCGCCTCAGTCCTGGTGGTGATGTGGGCGCCGACTTGGTCACCTGCGACTCCGGGAGCGTGTTGTCCTCATCTTCGTCACCCCTGAGTGGATCCAGTGGGAGGACGGCTCCTCCTGGGGCGGGGGCTGCGGTGAGGTTCGCTGGAGGGAGGATGGGTGGTGCAGGGTTGAATTATGTAGCCGGGGGGGGGGGGGGGGGGGGGGGGAAGGGGGGGGTTCAGGTCGTGGGTGGGGATCCAGCAGGTGCCAGGTCTCGGAGGGAGACTGTGTCCTGGCGCCCGTCGGGGTGTGCCACGTAGGCGTACTGCGGGTTTGACCAAGGGGTCCGTCTTATGGGTCCGCACATGCTTCCGGAGGAGGACGGGTCCAGGAACTGTCAGCCATGTTGGGAGCGAGACCCCGGAGGTGGACTTCCTGGGGAAGGCAAACACACGTCCGTGAGGGGTCTCATTAGTCACGGTGCAGAGGAGCGATCGGATGGAGTGGAGCGCGTCGGGGAGGACCTCCTGCCAGTGGCAGACCGGGAGATTTTTAGACCGCAGGGCCAGCAGGACAGCCTTCCAGACCGGCCCGTTCTCCCTCTTCACCTGCCCGTTTCCCCGGGGCTTGTAGCTGGTCGTCCTGCTCGAGGCAATGCCCTTGCTGAGCAGGAACTGACGCAGCTCATCGCTTATAAAAGAGGATCCCCGATCGCTGTGGATGTAGGTGGGGAAACCAAACTGAGTGAAGGTGCTGTGGAGGGCTTTAATTACCGTGGAAGTAGCCCGTATCATCACTTCCAGGTCATGGGTCACATCATTATACAGACAGTGCAGACAGCTCATGCATTAGGTGAAATACATTCACCACATTCACCCCCTGCTTAAAAAAATCAGGTCCAACAGGGGTGACGTGGGGTCATTAGAGATAGTCTGTCTTGAGGCCGGATCATTCTTTTAGACCTCCTCAGCTCTGGCGATGCGGCGGGCACGGTCGTTACCGATGGTGACTTGGGGGGCGTCGTGTCTGGAGCTTGAGCCTCAGTCCGGCGTGTCGGAGATGGTTGGGGGGTGGGGGTGGCGGGTGGCGGCAATGCCGGCGTGGGCCAAGACAGGAGACCCGGCGGGTGTGAGGGGCGCAGGGGGAGGCTGTAGGCAGCGGGGAACCAGCTAGCGCCAGATCTCGTAGGGAGACCGTATCGTACCGTCCGTCCTGATGCGCGATGTAGTGGTACTGGGGGTTGGCGTGCAGCAGCTGGACCCTCTCGACCAGGGGGCCGGTCTTATGGCTCTTCATGTGCCTCCGGAGAAGGACACGTCCCGGAGTTGTCAGCCAAGATATATTACAGTTGGTGGAGGGGAGGGGCCCTTTGAAGTCCATACTGAGGCGCTCAAAAGGGCCGGGAGGCCTTTACCAGGCGGGCCTTGTCTGGCCGGTACAAGTGCGGTTTGCACTCCGCGCAGACCTGGCAGTCCTTGGTCATGGCCTTGACCTCCTCGGTGGAGAAGGGCAGATTGCGGGCCTTATTAAAGTGGGTACACCGGGTGACCCCCGGGTGGCAGAGGTCATCGTGGATAGCCCGAAGTCGGTCATCTTGCGCGCTGGCACGTGTGCCGCGGGATAGGGCACCTGGGGGCTCGTTGAGCTTCCCAGGACGATACTGGATGTCGTAATTGTAGGTGGAGAGTTCGCTCCTCCACCTCAGGATTTTTATTTTGCCCCGTTGTGCGTTGTCAAACATGAAGGTGACCGACCGCTGGTCGGTGACGAGGGTGAACTTCCTACTGGGTAGGCAGTGCCTCCAGTGCCACACGGCTTCCACTATGGCTTGTGCTTCCTTCTCGACCGAGGTGTGTCGGATTTCGGAAGCGTGGAGGGTCCTAGAGAATAAGGCGACTGGCCTGCCCGCCTGATTGAGTGTGGCGGCCAGTGCGACGTCTGACGCATCGCTCTCTACCTGAAAGGGGACGGACTCGTCCACCGCGTGCATTGCGGCCTTGGTGCTGTCGGCCTTGATGCGGCTGAAGGCCGAGCGGGCCTCAGCCGTCAGGGGAAAAATGGTGGTTTGAATAAGTGGGCGGTCTTTGTCCGCATAGTTGGGGACCCACTGGGCATAGTAGGAGAACAGCCCCAGGCATCGTTTGAGGGCCTTGAGGCTGTGGGGAGGGGGGAGTTCTGTGAGGGGGCACATATGGCCGGGGTCGGGCCCTAGGACTCCATTCTCCATGACGTAGCCGAGGATGGCCAGTCGGGTAGTGTGGAAAACGCACTTCTCTTTGTTGTACGTGAGGTTGAGGGATTGGGCGGCCTGGAGGAACCTCTGAAGGTTGGCGTCATGGTCCTGCTGATCATGGCCGCAGATGGTGCCATTGTCCAAGTACGGGTATGTAGCCCACAAACCGTACTTGTCCACCATTCGGTCCATCGTTCTCTGAAAGACCGAGACTCCGTTAGTGACGCTGAAGGGGACCCTGAGGAAGTGGAAGAGTCGGCCGGCTGCTTCAAAGGCAGCGTAGTGGCGCTCTTCCGGGCGGATTGGGAGCTGGTGGTAGGCCGACTTCAGATCGACCGTTGAGAACACACGGTACTGTGCGATCTGGTTGACCATCTCCGTTATGCGGGGGAGGGGTACGCAGCCAATTGCATGAATCGGTTAATAGTCTGGCTGTAGTCTACAACCATCCGGTTCTTTTCCCCGGTCCGGACGACCACCACTTGCGCTCTCCAGGGCCTGTTGCTGGCCTCGATGATCCCTTCACTCAACAGTCGCTGGACCTCCCACTTGATAAAAGCCACATCTTGGGAACTGTACGGCCTGCTCCTGGTGGCGATGGTCTTACAGTCGGGTGTGAGGTTCGCAAAGTGTGAAGGGGTGGGGTGGGGGGGGGGGCCTTGAGGGTCGCGAGGCTGCATACCGTGAGGGGGGGTAAGGGTCCGCCGAACTGTAGGGCCAGGCTTCGGTGACTGCATTGGAAGTCTAATCCAAGCAGTAGGGGGGCGCAGAGATGAGGGAGGACGTACAACTTACAACGGGCGTACTCGGCGCCCTGCATCACGAGGTTAGCGATACAGTACCCCCGGATCTGGACCGAATGGGATGAAATGAAAATGAAATGAAAATCGCTTATTGTCACAAGTCGGCTTCAAATGAAGTTACTGTGAAAAGCCCCTAGTCGCCACATTCCGGCGCCTGTTCGGGGAGGCTGTTACGGGGATCCGGAGGCAAGAGAGATTGTTTGGGATGCGGGGTATATGGGAAGGGCGCAGCGCCTTACCGTGTCAGGGTGAACAAAGCTCTCCGTGCTCCCGGAATCGAAAAGGCAGGGGGTCTCAGCCAGTTACTTCGGCTGCGACTGGTCGAGGGTGACTGCGCACAGCTGCGGGTAGCCAGCGTGGTCACAAAATGGCGGCCCCCATGGATCACATCTTTATACAGACAATACAGACAGTTCATGCATTAGGTGAAATACATTCACCACACCCGGGCGATACAAGATCTCATAGTTATAGGTGGAGAGCTCGATCCTCCACCTCAAGATCTTGTCATCCTTGATCTTGCCCCGCTGTGTATTATTAAACATGAAGGCAACCGACCGTTGGTCAGTGACAAGAGTGAATCTCTTGCCGGCCAGGTAATGCCTCCAATGTCGCACAGCTTCCACAATGGATTGGGCTTCCTTTTCGACAGAGGAGTGCCGAATTTCGGAGGCATGGAGGGTGTGGTGATGTAAATGCATGTAGGCTAGTTAGACACTAGAGGGAGCACCAGTGACATCACTCACACACACTCAACCAATAGAACAGTTAGATAGGACGCGACCAATGGACATTCACGATACACAAGGAGGTGGCACGACCACAGGGGGGCATTACACCAACCCATATATAAAGGACACCACACACATGATCTGCCTCTTTCCAGTGGAGACAGTCAGTGAGGACAGACACAGGGTTGATTCAATATCACTCCCACCACATGGATTGCAGCAACTGGTTAGTCAGTCTGGGTAGCTATAGTAGGATTAGCAGTAGTGTCGAACCAGAGTAATATAAGTGTAAATAGTTTAATAAACGTGTTGAAGTTATCTCCACGTCTGAACCTTCCTTTGTCAAGTGCACCACAAGGAAGCCACTTATGTTACACGTACAACATAACAAATCATGGTACCAGGACTGAACTGTTTCAGTCCAGATAGCCATACCTCAGCGTACAGTGACAACCAGCAACGATACCCAGGCAAGATGTTCGAGATCCGGATTCCGCAGCTGCTCCAGTGCCACGGCGATCTCCGCGAAAACTGGCGGGCATTCCGGCAAAAGTTTGAAATCTTCCTGGTGGCAGCCGAACTAGAAGACGTGGCCGATGCTGAGAAGACAGAGCTTCCCCTCACCATCGCCGGTGCCAGAGCAGAAATCTTTTTAAAATTCAAGTTCTCCAAGGGGCAAAATAGGAGCGACTTCCAGGCAGCCCTGGACAAATTCGGCAAATACTGTGAGGAAAACACACTCCAACCAGCTGAAAACGGTAAGAGAAGCGCCAGTACTCACCTCGAGGCCGAAATCCCAGAGCAGAGAACGATTTTGATCCACGGCCATCTTTCTACAGGGACTGCACTTGCGCAGAAGCGCACAGAACGGGAATGTCCGTGTGCGCATGTGCGCGAAGCCGCGCATGCGCAATCACGAAAACGGCCATTGATAAATGAACAACGATCTGCGCATGCGCAACCGCTTCCTACGCGCTACGTCACATGCGTCATGACGTCAGAGGCCCTGGACCACGCCCATTTAAAGGGGAAACGTCCCAAATCAAAGATAAAATCTTTTAAAGCTGTAAAACAACCTTCCTTCACCTGGAATGACAGCACAATGCCCCAAATTGAACCAGGAAATAAAATTAACCTCCGAAGAACCCTGCAACAAGCAGTTACCTACGCCCAAACTGATGATTCCGTCCTTGAATGCTTCGATATCGACCTTTACATTTTCTCTGGACCTCGCGAGCCCAATGCCAGCTCCGACGCAAACAGTGATGATATGGTCCTAGAAGACTACGACTCGGACGAACCTTTCACCTTGGGAGGCTACCCCAGTACCAAATCCGAACCACAACTAGCGGTGTTGGACATTGGCGACCCCCGTACTGAATCCGACGCAGACACGGATTCGTTCTTCGGACTTGAGGATCTTCAGCCCAGCAGATACGACATCCCAACTCGTGAGTGCAGGATGATGCTGCAGCCTGAAACCAAGAGACAGAGAGCAGTACAAGCCCACAGAGAGCGGCCTGCTGTCACAGAGAGCGTGGTCCACGCACCGCTCAAGGTTCCCGACTCTACGAAAGAAGACACGCAAGACTCCACACGGCAGTCCTTGCACGAACAATAAGTGACTCCAGTGTCACAAGCCTCCGCAGCGAGCTCGTGGACAGACTCCACGATAGAAGCAACGCAAGACTCCAGAGCGCAGTCCTTGCAGGAACAATAAGTGACTCCAGTGTCACAAGCCTCCGCAGCGAGCTCGTGGACAGACTCCACGATAGAAGCAACGCAAGACTCCAGAGCGCAGTCCTTGCAGGAACAAGACCATGAGGGTCTAGCAACCTCCTCTGACCAACTAGCAGCAGACGATGCAAGTCTGCCACGCTCAAGCAAACAGCAAGAAGACTATGACAGTCTACCACACTCCAGTGCACAGCAGGACGATCATGACGGTCTATCATGCTACGGTGAAGAACAAAGCGACGATGACAGTCCAAGCCCAAATGAAGGACAACAGCAAGACAATGACAGTCCACCCACATTGTTTGCGCCACCAGATGAAAACTCTGACAATTTACCCAACCCAAGTGAACAACAAGCAGCTACTGAGGCTCTACCCACGGTATGTGAGACGAGTGACGACAGCATCCCACTTCCCATGCCAGATGTGCAAAGTGACAGACCTCAGCTAGTGTGTACAGAGGCACTCGATGATCACTGTGAGACCACTGGTGACTCCGGTGACACTACGATACTTCCACCCTCATTCGCTCGAACCTCTCCACAAGTCAGTGCATTCCTGCATGTTCCGACTCCAGACGTGCAGCTTCAAGAAATCTCAGCTGACTCCAGTGAACCTGCTAAGACTCCGGACGGGGAGCATCAACAAAAAACAGACCAGACTCCAGGTGGGGAGCAACCAAACGCCGACTCTGATTCACGTAAGCCGGACTTTACTCCAGACAGGGATTGCCGCAACCTCAGTGATGGCACGCTCAGGGTGACAGCAGATGCCACAACAACAGGAGATGGATCACTTAACAATTACACTGGGTCAGTAATAACCAGCAGCGGCTAGAGTCCAAGGGGAATACACCAATATTCACCACAGCTATATCCACACATTTTTTCCACACCAGCAGTGCAGCCAATGACAGCTCATGCTGGACAAACCCAGTATTCAGGCATGCAGCAGCCAGCAGTCTATGCAGCATATTCTCAAACAGGCCAGCACTACGGATTGCCCACTAATGGAATCAAGACCGAAGGAGGACTACCGCCAGCGCAATCTGCACTACAGACTGGATGCCTTAGTTACAGCCCAGGATTTGCTGCACCCCAGCCTGGCCAGACGGCATATTCCTATCAGATACAAGATTCTAGTTTCACACCATCACCAGACATTGATGCGAGCAGCAATTCTGTCTCCAATTCGACAAGCTTCAACGCTTCTCAGCAGGATCACCCTTCCAGCACAGCATGTGGCCAGAACCAGTATGTACAGTCTCATCCGACTTCAACATCTGGCACATCCATGACCGCGAATGATACTGTTGATGGTACCTCTTCAACGTCAACACCTTATCAGCTACAAGATGCCGTCCGACAGCACCATCACAAACATCGAAAAAAGAAAGGGACTCCAAATCAGACAGCGAAGTGATTTGACCACTTCTTGGTTCCTGTGGCACAGGGACGTTGATGGCGTTCATAACCAAGAGAGACATGTGACCATGATGATTGATGGTTTTTGGACTCACACAAATGATTTGGACTTATTGTTTAATCACTGTTCCCATGACTTGTATATACCTTACCTTATCTACCCGTTCTTTGTTCAATTTTATTAAAGTGTACAGAAAACATGAACATATAAAAAGGGGAGATGTGGTGATGTGCATCAATGTAAATGCATGTAGGCTAGCTAGACACTAGAGCGAGCACCAAAGACATCACACACACACTCAACCAATAGATAAGTTAGATAGGATGCGACCAATGGACATTCACGATACACAAGGAGGTTGCACGACCACAGGGGGCATTACACCAACCCATATGTAAAGGACACCACACACATGATCTGCCTCTTTATAGTGGAGACAGTCAGTGAGTACAGACACAGGGTTGATTCAATATTACACCCACCACGTGGATTGCAGCAACTGGTTAGTCAGTCTGGGTAGATATTGTAGGATTAGCAGTAGTGTTGAACCCGAGTAATAGAAGTGTAAATAGTTTAATAAACGTGTTGAAGTTATCTCCACGTCTGAACCTTCCTTTGTCAAGTGCACCACAAGGAAGCCGCTTATGTTACACGTACAACATAACAAATCAGAGGGTGCGGGAAAAGAAGGCCACGGGCCTGCCCGCCTGGTTGAGGGTGGCAGCCAGATGCATCACTCTCCACCTGGAAGGGGAGGGACTCGTCGACCGCGTGCATCGTGGCCTTGGCGATGTCTGCCTTGACATAGTTGAAGGCCTGGCGGGCCTCAGCCATCAGGGGAAAAACTGTGGACTGAATGAGTGGGCGGGCCTTGTCCGCATAATTAGGGACCTACTGGGCATAGTAGGAGAAAAACCCCAGGCATCGTTTCAGGGCCTTGGGGCAGTGGGAGTTCCATGAGGGGGCGTATGCAGTCGGGGTCGGGCCCTAGGGCTCCATTTTCCACGACATAGGCAAGGATGGCTAAGCGGTTGGTGCGGAACACGCATTTCTCCTTGTTGTATGTGAGATTAAGGAGTTTGGCGGTCTGGAGCAATTTTTGGAGATTTGCGTCGTGGTCCTGCTGGTCGTGACCGCAGATGGTGACGTTATCTAGGTACGGGAAGGTGGCCCGCAGTCCGTACCTGTCAACCATTCGGTCCATCTCCCGCTGGAAGACCGAGACCCCATGAGTGATGCCGAAGGGAACCCTAAGGAAGTGATAGAGGCGGCCATCTGCTTTGAACGCAGTGTATTGGCGGTCCTCCGGGCAGATGGGGAGCTGGTGGTAGGCGGACTTCAAGTCCACTGTGGAAAAGACTAGATACTGCGCAATCTGATTGACCATATCAGATATGCGTGGGAGGGGGTACGCGTCGAGCTGCGTGTGCCGATTGATGGTCTGACTGTAGTCAATGACCATCCTGTGCTTCTACCCAGTCTTCACTACCACTACTTGGGCTCTCCAGGGGCTGTTGCTGGCCTCGATGATGCCTTCCCGCAGAAGCCGTTGGACCCCCGACCTGATGAAGGTCCTGTCCTGAGCGCTGTACCGTCTGCTCCTGGTGGTGATGGGTTAGCGATCCGGGGTGAGATTCGCAAACAGGGAAGGTGGATCGACCTTCAGGGTCGTGAGGCCGCATACGGTGAGGGGGGGGGCACGGGTCCGCCGAATTTTAAGGTTAGGCTTTGGAAATGGCACTGAAAATCCAGGCTGAGTAACAGAGCAGCGCAGAGGTGGGGGGAGGACGTAGAGCCTTAAGTTGCTGAACTCTACGCCCTGGACGGTGAGGGTCGCGATGCAGTACCCCCGGATTTCCACGGAATGGGATCTGGAGGCCAGGGAGATTTTCTGGGTGACGGGGTGTACCGGGGGGGAGCAGCGCCTTACCGTAGTGGGGTGGATGAAGCTCTCTGTGCTCCCGGAGTCAAAGAGGCAGGTCATCTCGTGCCCATCGATCTTCGTCGTCGTAGCGCTCGCGAGGTTGCGGGGCCGGGACTGATCCAGGGTGATTGAGGCGAGCTGCGGCAGATGCTGGGAGGCCCCGGGCTGATCAGCGGTGGTGGAGGTAGCGGCAGGCGATGAACGGCCAGACGAGCAGGGGTCCTGAGACGCTGTCCAAAATGGCGCCAAAGATGGCGGCACCCAAGGGGCGCACATGCTGGGTGACATCAAAGATGGCGGCGCCCACGGGCCGCACGTGGTTTGTAAGGGGGAAAATGGCGGCGCCCGTGGGTCGCACGTGGGGGGTGTAGGGGCGCCTGGCCTGGAAACAGCGGCGACCGACCGGGCCTGGCAAACGGAAACGAATTGTCCCTTCTTCCCACAGCCGTTGCAGGTCGCGCTCCGCGCCGGGCAGAGCTGCTTGGGGTGTTTGTTTTGCCCGCAAAAATAGCACTTGGGCCCCCCAGAGTTGGCTGGCTGCCGCGCGGCGCAGGCTTGCGGTGAGCTGGAGTCGGCAGCTGGTGGGGCCCACGATGCCCACGAGAGTGCCGCGCTGTCAGGGGAGTAGGACTGGACGTTATGGGAGGCCACTTCTAACGAATTAGCGAGCTGCAAGATCGAGCGTAATCCCTTCCAGTAGCCGCTGGCGGACGTACGCAGACTTCATGCCCGTGACGTAAGCGTCTCGAATGAAAAGTTTGGTGTGCTGGACTGCTGAAACTGCCTGGCAGTCACAGTTCCTACCTAGGATGTGCAGGGCACGCCAGAAATCGTCCAGAGACTCCCCGGGGAGTTGCTGTCTCGTGGCCAGGAGGTGCCTGGCGTATAGTTGGTTGACTGGTCGAACGTAATGTCCTTTCAGGAGCTCCATCGCTTCGGAGTAGGTGGGCACATCCCGGATGAGAGGAAAAACGTCAGGGCTCACCCGTGAGTGGAGGACTTGGAGCTTCTGCGAGTCCGAGGGGTCCTCAGCGGATGTTCGGAGGTAGCTTTCGAAGCAGGCTAGCCAGTGGTCAAAGGTGAACGTTGCGTTGGCTGCTTGAGGGCTCAGCTGCAGGCGATCAGGCTTGATGCGGAGATCCATCATTTAAAAAACTCTTTGCTCAATAAATTGATGCACAAAGATTACCACAAAGACGCGAGTAGTGGAACAATCGAGGCTTTATTGAGCAAAGATGTTGTGCCTCCTGTAGCTGGAACCAGAATGGCTGCAGCACCGGTGAGCCAGCAGGCAGGGATTTACCCATGTACCTCTACTATACGGGCATGGCCGTAATACATGAAATACAACTAGTGGTGACTACCACAGTCCCTTCATAATCTTTCTCGGCTCTGAGGAAAACCATCCAGCCTCTCCACATTTGCCGAAGTCCCTCGTCCCCGGTCCCATCCTGGTAAATCTGCTCTGCAGCCCTTTCTCCGAGGCCCCCGACCTGCTTCCTAAAGTGCGGAGCCCAGACCAATTCTCCTGAGGCCTAGCTCAGGCTTCAGGCCTAGCTCAGGCCTGTGGCCTAGCCAGTGTTTCATCCATCCAGGCATTTTGTACTCAGGGCCTCTCTACGTTCAGTCACATTTTTTTGACAACCTTCTCAACCTGTTCTACCACCTTCTCAGTAATGTGTACTTCCACTCCCGGGCCTCTCTGCGCCTTCAAACCCTTCAAAGATTTTGGGCGGGATTCTCCATCAGACGACGGCAGAATCGGGAAACGTGATTGGGCGAAGACGGCAAAATCGTGGCAGGCACCGATTTCACGGCAAACCGCAATTCACCTTCGCCGCGCTAGCGGCGTCAAGGGGGTCCAGAACGCACGAACAGCAAGCGTCATTGTGGGCCTGAGCCGGTATTCTCCGGGGCCTCCGGGATTCTCTGCCTCCACCAGGGGGCGAGGGGGGGGGGGTATTCCTGACGGCGAGATTCACTTGTGCTTTTGAAAATCGTGGCAGGCGTCAATTTCACGGCAAACCGCAATTTACCTTCGCCGCGCTAGCGGCGTCAAGGGGGTCCAGAACGCACGAACAGTAAGCGTCATTGTGGGCCTGACCCGGTATTCTCCGGGGCCTCCGGGATTCTCTGCCTCCACCGGGGGGTGAGGGGGGGTATTCCTGACGGCGAGATTCACTTGTGCTTTTGAAAATCGTGAAACCGGCTGCTGAGAGGGGGTACGGAAAATGCCCAACATTGCCATAATTTGCTGACAGTCGTGCCGCTGGCCGGGGGGCTTCTGTCAGGGCCGGGGATGGAGTGGCCGGGGGGAGGGGGGGGGGCAGGAGGTGGGCTGGGGGGCCGGGGTGGGCGGGCACGGAATACCATTGCCGCAGCCGGCAAGGCAGCCATGCAGCTGCGCACGCCTCTGCGCCTCTGACATCCCGCGGTGAACTTAGGGCCACGGGTCGTATGGGTGTCCCCCCCAGGCCACCCACCCCCCCCCAGGTGCCCTCTGGCCCCAGCCGACCCATCAGTGGGATGGGCGCGCTCCAGCGCAGACAAACCGATGAGGAGAGGGCGAGAAGCCAGTGGCCATCGGTCCCAAGACATAGGTAAAAGGGGAACAGGATGGTGCGGCAGTAACGTTACAGAGAGCCCAATAGAATCATAGAAATTACAGTGTAGAAGGAGGCCATTCGGCCCATCGAGTCTACACCGGCCCCTGAAAGAGCATCTTACCTAAGCGCACACCTCCACCTTATCCCTGTTACCCAGCAACCCCACCTAACTTTTAGACACTGTACACATTACCGAGAAGGTGACTTTAACCTGATGTGCTTCTGGTAAAAGGTGTTTTAAGTCTTATGGATGTTAAAAGGTGTAGCCATGTAAAATGTAATTTAACGCGGCCAATCCACCCAACCTGCACATCTTTGGGAGGAAGCCGGAGCACCCGGAGGAAACCCACGCAGACACGCGGGGAGAACGTGCAGACGCCGCACAGACAGTGACCCGAGGCCGGAATCGAACCCTGGGCGCTGTGAGGTAGCGGGGCTGCCCTCTGTGCCGCCCAGGAAGGGTGCGAAGGCTTTGGAGAGGACATTGACAAGAATGGTTCCAGGGCCATGAGGATAGATTGGAGAGGTTGGGACTGTTTTCCTTGGGGGAAAGGAGCCCGAGAGGAGACCTGATGGGAGGTATTCAAGGTCCTGAGGAGTGCGGACAGGGTCAACAGTGAGAGACTGTTCCCCCCTCAAGAGAGCGTCAAGAACGAGAGGGCACCGAGTCAAAATAACGGGCAAATGGAGTAGAAGCTTTGTGTGAGGAAAGGTATTTTCTGATTGGAGTGTGGATCGAGCTTCCCGAGAGGGTGATGGACGCAGGCGGGAGTGAGGAATTCACAAAGGAAATTGGGCTTTGATCTGAGAAAAGAGAATGTGCTCGGTTACGGAGATAAGGCAGGGGTAGTGGGATTAGGTGGGAATATCTTTCGGAGAGCCAGTGCAGCCTCGTTGGGCCGGATGGCCTCTGACACGGGAAAGATTCTGTGAGGGGGGAATCGAGTCTGTCATGTGAGTGTACCTTTAAGAAATGGGTGTTTATAAATGGGTGTGTATATAAATATCTGTAGTGAGAGTGGGTGGAGCTGGGCTGTCTGTCAGCTTTTTACTTTCGTTTTAGGCTGTTTGCTGCAGGGTGTGGTTTTAGTTTCATTTTCAGAGCTGGACAGCTGCAGTCACAGCCAGAAGGGGTATGAATCTCTCTCTGCAATCTTAAGACTGTAAATCGATCCTGGTAATTTAAAACTAATAACAGTCGTGACTTTAACCTGATGTGCTTCTGGTAAAAGGTGTTTTAAGTCTTATGGATGTTAAAAGGTGTAGCCATGTAAAATGTCTGACTCCCGATTAGAATGGTCAAACCCCGATTTAAAATGGCGAACGGAAGAGGCTGATGGGAAAATCGGCCAACTGGACTCAAACGGACAGCTGCAGGTAAAACAGTGTCTTCGCCTCTGGGGAAGTCAGTCCAGACCGATACCTGCAGCCATCAACATCACAACAACCCAGCCATCTGCATATTAAGCAGCCATCCCCGGGAACAATTGCAACTCAAGTCGACCCAGACCTTTCGGCGCCAGCAGGAGCTGACACAAAGGAAGGTAAACGACCACCCCCCGATCAAGGAATCGCTCCAGTATTGGAGAATATCGAACCAAGTGATTGGGACCAAGTCCAATCACTTGGAACCAGGAACAAGGCCCGCCCGAGAGGCGGGAAGCCCCTGGGGACTATAAGAGTAGGGGCCAAGTGCAACTCGACCCTTCTTCTCCTCTCCACACCCTCCGAGACCCTTGCTGAAAGAAACCGTAAGTTTTACTCCAACGATCGCTACCAGATAGACACTCCTGACTATCGACCTGTACCAGCTTTTGAATCCCACAGGCTCAGAACCCATTCGAAAGGCCATTCGTTTCCCTGACCTGGCAGGCCATTTCCAAAGTTAAGTATTGGCCTGTTAGTGGTAGGTAGTAGTTTAGAAGTTGAATTATTGAAAAAGTATTAATTGCTGTATATAATAAATGAGCGTTGATTTAACTCTTACTAAGCGGTGTGTTGGATTATTAATCATTACTCGGACTTGAACCACGTGGCGGTATCAGAAAGATACCTGGCGACTCAAGAGCAAAGGTGACAGAATTAGAGCAATTAAACTAAGGCTAAAACAAGCAACATTTTGGCGACATCCTGACGGGACCCGATCTAGAAGTGGAAAACCACTCCGGGAGAACCCAAGAAATTTTGAATTAGAATCCAATTGGAAACAGAAAACCACAAGTGTTCAAGCGGTTCTGGTTAATATTCACAATTCGGAAGTGTGTGTATGCATGCGTAACTAACAGGGCTATAAGGTAAAACTGATAGATTTTTGTAGCGTCAAAACTGTCGGAAGTCTGTATTTTCGGAAATTAGCGAAAGCCGTACCTGCATCTACGACACCGCCTTAGCCCCCTGTTCCAAATTTAAACGAAGCAAGCGGATAGGAAAGATGGCCATGCAGGCAATGCAGCACCTCATGAACCCTGAGGAATTTGCGGTCGCAGCGACCAGCAGCAGTAGAGTAGGACAGTGTCCCATTTGGGAAGAGGAAATCCGGAAATATCTCAAGGGCAAAGGATGGCCCATGTGGAATGATTTCTGCGATAATGACGAATCAGGTCCCGTAAGTATAGGGCATACTTGGTGGGAGAACATGAGTGAGATACATAAAAAGAGCCTCGCGAAAGCTCGCAAGCCGATGGCAATCGTGTCCTGTTTGGCACAATTGCGAGGCACAGAGGAGGTCGTCAAGACGCTCCGCAAAGAATTAGAAGGCATACATCGGATGAGTAAAGTCGATGTAAGCGAGGTTGAGAAAGAGAATTTAGAGTTAAGGAGGAAATTAGTAGCAAAGGATGAAGAGGTGGCTGATGCCAAACGGGGTCACCAGTCTTGTCTGGCGCATTTAAGCAGTTTCTAATCCCAGTACGAAAAGGCCTATCAGGACACGCAGCGTGCAGTCCTGGTAAGGAAAGAGACAGAAAAGCAGGTGGAGACGCTACAGAAACAATGTAGTGATCTCAAGGCAGCCTTAAGAGCGCTCCACGCTGCCACCACAGAACAAAGACAGAGCACCATAGACCATGCAAAGTGCCGGAAGCAGATTGCAGAGCTGCAATCGCTGCTTTCTGTTCAGAAAGGATTTCAGGAAACCTTTGGGGAAAAGTTAGACCAGGAAGACGGCCCTGATTGGGAAGAGTTACAAGAAACAGCGCAGAGATATGTTCAGGGAACATGTGCGCAGGGGAAAGCCCCAAAGGAGAAAAGCACCCCAACCCCCCACACAGCAGATAGTTCAGGCTCCAATGAACCCTGTAACCACCCACCGCACGGCCACATCGGACGATGCGGAATACCTATATTCCACCCCCCTAACAGTGACCCAATTACGGGACGCGTGCGATAAGATCACACCGTTCCTCCCCGCTTCAGACCCCCACCACTTCTTTGCCACCGTCAAACATCAGGCGAACATGTACGGCCTGGATGAGAGAGAGCATGTAAAGCTCATGGTTCTATGTTTGGATCCATTGGTAGCAGCAGCCCTTCCCGACCCACAGAATGTAGGAGGAGGCACCCTTGCAGAAATGCATACCGCGATCCTGGATGCGATCGGGTATAACCGGGGTGACCCCGTAGATGGCCTAAATAAATGTAGGCAGAAGAGATCTGAGCACCCCACAGCGTTCGCAGGACACCTGTGGATTCACTTCACAGCCGTTTTTGAAGATGTAGACCGTGCCCATTTGTCCCCAGACAACATGGCCAAATGGACCCGCACCCTTATCAACCATGCCACAGATGCAGGACAGGAAGCCTGTACTAGTTATGATCCCTCAGAGGAGGCCCATAACGAGAAGTGGGTAGTTAAAAGATTGTCCCGCGTTTGGGAGCAATCCGTTCAGAGTAAACCCACAGCTAAAACCACCGAGGAAAAGCAAGCCGCCGCAGACATGCAGGCAGTAAAACCAACCCATCACAACCCCGCCTGGGTAAATGAGGGGAAGAACAGCCCCCCCACCCAAGTCACAAGAGTGTTACAACTGCGGACAGTTGGGACATTTCGCGAAAGAGTGCAATGCCCCTAAAAAGCCACAGAAAGCCCAACAGACGGGCACTCTGAGTAAGAAAAAGACAGAGCCCATTCATTGCGTTTGCACCCGTTCGGATCAGACGGACCTGACCGGAACGGACTGACGGTGTACGGGCTCCCCCAATTGGGTCTGCGACACCCTTTGGGATAGGTCAGGACGACCCGTAGTCGCAGCGAAAATTCGGGGACAGCCTATCGAGTTTCTCTGGGACACAGGAGGGTCCCGCACCACAATAAATTCCTCCACCTTATTTTAAAAAGACACGTGGCCCACTACAGCCACCATCACCCTCAGCGGCTTTACAGGCCACTCACAGCAGGGACACATCACAGCCCCTGTACCCATTCAAATCGGAACCATAACCACAAAACACCCCGTAGTTTTAGTAGACCTGCCCCACACAGCAGAACATATTCTAGGAATTGATTTCATGAATTCCCACCACCTTTCATATCAACCAGTGTGTCTGGAAGATGGCGAAATCCGCTAGAGCCCCCGCAACGCTCAACATACGGGAATACATGAACAAAATTAGCGCAGTAGGTGAATTTTGGTTCAACCCGACCACGCTTAGCACGGACAAGCAGGTTAGGGCAGTCCTGCAAAAGAACAGGGCAGCATTCGCGACCCACAAGCACGACTGTGGACGGATGACTGGCTCCGTACAAGTAACAGGACCGGACCCTAGACCCCAGAAACAGTACGGATTTCCCCGAGAGGCAGAGGGAGAAATTCTAAAAGTTATCAAGAGCTTATTAGAGCAGAGCGTACTTAGATCAGTAGCCTCCACTAATAATGCCCCGATTTGGCCAGTGAGAAAGCCCGATGGATCATGGCGACTAACCATTGATTACCGGGAGCTCAACAAAGTTACCCCTGCAGCAGCCCCCACCATAGCAACAAGTCCCGACACCATGCTCAAGCAGGGACTCAATTCCCGATTCTTCACGGTTTTGGACGTCAGTAATGGATTCTGGTCCATTCCATTGGCAAAGGCGTGCCAGTACAAATTTGCCTTCACCTTTAAAGCACAGCAGTACACGTGGACATGCCTGCCACAAGGATTCCACAACTCCCCCTCCATTTTCCACCGACAGCTGGCAAATGGTTTAGCCAAATTCTCTCGCCCCGAATGTCTGGTCCAGTACGTAGACGACCTACTACTGCAGACAGACACCAAGGAAGAGCACATTGAGCTTCTGTCCGAACTCCTGGAATTGTTACATTCAATCGGTTGTAAAGTCAACCCCAAAAAGGCCCAGATTTTGGAAGATAAGGTGATATATTTGGGAACAATTATCACACATGGTAAACGCGAGATCGAGCACAAAAGGATTGACTCGATTGCTAAATTGCCCCTTCCCCAGAATGTTTCAGCCCTCCGGTCGTATTTAGGACTGGTTGGCTACTGCCGAAACCACATTGACGGTTTCGCCAGCAAGGCAGCGCCCCTCTCAGACCTCCTAAAGAAGGGAGCCCCCTGGGAATGGCTTCCGCAGCATACGGATGCTGTGGAATCGTTAAAACAGGCGCTCATAGCCGCCCCCGCACTACAAGTTCCAGACCCGCTTTCCCCTTACGCTATAGAGGTAGCGACCACAGACCGCACCCTTTCGGCCGTGCTCCTGCAGGAACGGCACGACCAGTTAAGGCCCGTAGCTTACCCCTCCAGACTTTTAGATGCTGTGGAGCAGGGATTTTCAGCCTGTGAGAGGCACCTGCTCGCAGTTTTCTGGGCAGTCCAGTACTTTTCGTATATTACCGGACTGAACCCCATCACCATTCTGACCGAACACACCCCCACCCAACCTTTACTAGACGGACGACTCAAGGACGGTACAGTAAGCCAGATTAGAGCAGCTAGATGGACCCTTCTCTTGCAGGGACGGGACATCACTGTGAAACGGACAAAGCCACACACCTACTTAGCGGACAATTTACAGTACCCCGGAACCCCCCATGAATGTGAGATTATCTCTCCACACCATAACACAGGCCCCTTTATTGCAAAAACACCCCCCAGAAAGATAGGAAATTCAACTCAGAGCCCCCCGCACACGGACACGTGTGAACCCATTAAGATTTATGTGGATGGATCTTCCACAGTCTTAGATGGGCAGCGCATAACAGGTTGCGGTATCTATGTCGAGGACGTGCAGGGACGCGCCCTCGAAGAAATAGCGTTAAAATTACCCGGACACTTAGGTGCGCAGGCAGCAGAGCTTGCAGCCATTGCATACATAGTAGAGCACCCAGATTCCTTCCCCAGCCCAGCAGACATATACTCGGACAGCCTCTATGTCTGTAACAGCCTTACAGAATTTCTGCCCCTGTGGGAAGCAAGAGGATTTGTTTCCGCAGATGGGAAACCCCTCCCCTCAGCCCCATTATTCCGCCATATTTTAGAAAAAGCCCAGAACAGGACTTTTGGGATCATCAAAGTCCGCAGCCACCATCGTTCCTCCCCCCCTGGAAATGTAAAAGCCGACGCACTGGCTAAGGCAGGTTCCAGACATGGGTATTTTTGGAAACCCCCCCGAAAGCGTGCCAGTGAGTGCAGTTCAGGTCACACAGACTAGAATAGAGGATCTAGTAGAGGCCCAGAAGCGGAGATTGTGAAAGGAAAGTTTCCAGCCTCCTACGAGGGGTTCAGAAATACACTGACCACACATGACGGTGTGGTGTTAAAGGACACCCTTTATGTGGTTCCTGAACAGGACAGGAACCAATTGATTTGTTTGTTCCATGATGGTCATGGACACCAGGGAATCGATCCCACTACAGCCCACCTCAAAGAGCTTTGTTCATGGCCAAATCTCAAGGAAGATGTAAGCCATTACATTGAGAATTGCCTTATCTGTGCGCAGAACAACCCCAACAGATATGCCAAAAAGGCCCAACTCAGCCACACCCGACCCGTTAACGGCCCTGGACTAACCTCCAGATTGATTTTATAGGTCCATTGCCCCCTTGCAGGAATGGCTATAAATATGTACTGGTGGTCAGAGACACTTTTACAAAATGGGTGGAAGCATTTCCAGCCGGCACCAACACCGCGGAAACCACCGCCAAAATCCTAACCCACCACATCTTTACAAGTTGGGGACTCCCCCGCAGCATTGAATCGGACCAAGGTTCTCATTTTACGGGACACGTCATGCAGAACGTCCTCACGATATTTGGCATCACCCCAAAAATTCCACATTGCGTACCACCCGCAGTCGAGTGGTATCGTGGAGCGCATGAATCGGACCCGAAAAACCACCCTCAGAAAAATGGTCCAGCAGAGCAACACCACTTGGGACTCGGTCCTCCCCTTTGCGCTGATGTTTTTGCGTAACACTGTTTCCACCTCCACAGGTTACACCCCACACACCCTCATGACCGGACGCCCCATGAAAGGGACAGAATACTTGTCAGGTTTAGACCTGACCAGCCCCGAAGTAACGGCCCTCACACACGAGAAAGCCGTGGAGCAATTAGTTGCAAATGTAAAAACGGCTCAGTTAGCAGCCGCTGTAAAATTGGGCACCAAAAAGAAACAGAGCAAGGCTTGTTTCGACAAGGCAGTGCATGCAACGGAGTACGATATCGGACAGTAAGTGATGCTGTCTGTATATAACCCCAGCACATTCATGTCACCAAAATACTCGGGTCCGTATTCCATTGCGGATAAAGTAAGCCCAACCGTTTACAAAATAAAGTACCCCAATGGTAAGACTGCGTGGTTTCATATTAACCAGTTGAAGGCTTATGGAACACAGTCGAACACGCACACCACGTCATGCTTGACGCAGCACACCACACCCCGCCCACAGCCAATGTAACCCGACCAACCCCCACCACGTCCAGCCCAGCCACGCACTCGACCTCGACTCCACCCCCGAAATATACACTCCGCCCCGGAACGCCCACAGACTGCAGCAGCAGAGACAGCGACTGTGACTCGGACAATAGCCACAGCACGCCACCCTACTATCCCCATGTAACCGGACCCACACCCAGCGACTCCGACTACGATCCAAGTGATCCCTTCCTGATCACTTTTCTAAATAAATCCCACCACCGACCACCGAACCACACGGACGACCCCGACTTTGTCCCCACACAACTCAACACAAATTATTGGCACCGCGACAACTCCTACAGACTCGTCCGCAACGACGAGAGCGACCCCAACTCACACCAAGCAGCCCTTTCAGCCCTAATCCACTCCAGAGTTTGGCACCCGGGAGAAGGTGACGACCTTGGGTCTGACTCCCAAGCCGCCAACCCCTTTGCGACCCTGTTCGCAACCGAGAACTGAGGTGTCCACATGATGCTTAAAAGGAACCGCTTGAGAAAAGTGGTGTCCTTCCTGATGGAACCTGCAGAATGTTTTATGTTGTTAGTAAGTTTGTTTAATGTTGTTTGTCCGACAGGAGAATTTTTTTTTCTCACTGCCACACGCCCATTCAGCAGAAACCTCTGAAGACTTGCCCTCAGAGACCCACCGTTGCCAGACGCTTGTTCAGCGGAACTAACTTATCTGCAGATGCCTGGTCAACAGACCACACGCTTGAACTAGCTTTTCAGCTGATACTTGTTCGGGTATCAGACGCCCGATCGTAACTGCCCTTCTGGTTCGAAGGATAGAACCACTACAGCAGCCCCACCACGATGACTACATTTTTGCCCGTTCTTGTCGGTTGCTCAGGCAGTGGAGAAACGGTGTGAGACCCGCCCTGCCTGGTGACTCCCCCGCTGGTCAATCACGCTCGGGTAGGGGAGATACGGCATTGATAGCCAGGGGGAGACCCGCCCTGCCCGGGGACTCCATCCAAATCTTACCCATCGCGGCCCATACACACCTCATTTGACATTTTTCATTTCAAAAAGTGTTTATTTGTTTAGGGAACCTTTAGGTTGCCCGCCATCTGCTATTTACATCCTGGAACATTTGGATGGTAAATCAGCACTGGTCCGTCATTGGGAAGTGTGCCGTGTCCTAAAATTTGTTTTTGAAAAAAAATGAGGGAGTCACACATAGTGACCAATTATAAGGGAATAATTGGCACCAAAGGACAGACACACTAGCATACCAGATATTAAACAAAGATAGTTACAGACACTATGCTTGTTTCTACTGAACTCCAGAAGCTCCAGGACCGGAGAAAATAAAGAGAACACAAAGAAAGAAAAGGAAAGAGGACAGCCATGAGGACTTCCGTCATCATGATCAACATTTTAATTTTGGACATTTGGTTGCGCGTGAACGCGAACCCCATGACTTCAAACCTCCCAGCCGTTAATGTTTCACTGCCCCGCAGTATCCAGAGCCCAGTCACCAGCGACACTGCATCTTCCTGGTGTGCCAGGTTCATAACCTGGTACTCCCTGTCCTACGTGATCGAAACACTGTTAGCGTTGGCGATACTCTGCTGTGTAGTGCAGACTATGCGCCTACGTAAATGGAGGAGAGCGTACCGCGCTCGAACCCCGGTATATAGGATCAGAACCCCTATATTCGGTTACGACCAGACCCCCGACCCCCGCGATCTATAATAAAATAATAAAGTGCATTCACTTGCGTTTATTGTTGTAAATAAAGAGATGTACAAAACTTTTTCATGAACAAAAAAATTGTATGATCCTGAGCTTGACTGCCAAGCCAGGAAAGATTATATGAAATGTTGTGATTTTTGTTGTATGATTAGGGAAGATAGAATAATGGAATGTTTAGCGAGGGTAGGATATTAAGGATAAATTAGAGGTTCCAAGTTTGTTATTTTGTAAATGCATGTCCCTGTCTGACATAGCGCCCTTAGAATTGTTAGTTAAAATTTTTTGTGCATAGCTATGGTCAGAGCAGAGGCCATGTAGGAGGTGTCCCCCCAAGTCAGGGAATGGAAAGTAACAAAATGATGTGATCCTTCACGCTTCACGTTAGGATCACAAGGAGGGAATGTAGCCATGTAAAATGGCTGACTCCCGATTAGAATGGTCAAACCCCGACTTGAATGGTCAAACCCCGATTTAAAATGGCGAATGGAAGAGGCTAATGGGAAAATCAGCCAACATGACTCAAACAGACAGCTGCAGGTAAAACAGTGTATTCGCCTTTGGGGAAGTCAGTCCAGACCGATACCTGCAGCCATCAACATCACAACACCCCAGCCATCTGCATAGTAATCAGCCATCCCCGGGAACAATTGCTACAAATTAGCAACTCAAAGCCGACCCAGACCTTTCGGCGCCAGCAGGAGCTGACACAAAGGAAGGTAAACGACCACCCCTCGATCAAGGAATCGCTCCAGTATTGGAGAATATCGAACCAAGTGATTGGGACCAAGTCCAATCACTTGGAACCAGGTACAAGGTCCGCCCTGAGAGGCAGAAAGCCCCTGGGGACTATAAGAATAGGGGCCAAGTTCAACTCGACCCTTCTTCTCCTCTCCGCACCCTTTCGAGACCCTTGCTGAAAGAAACCGTAAGTTTTACTCCAATGATCGCTACCAGATAGATACTCCTGACTATCGACCTGTACCAGCTTTTGAATCCCGCAGGCTCAGAACCCATTCGAAAGACCATTCGTTTCCCTGACCTGGTGGGCCATTTCCAAAGTTAAGTATTGGCCTTTTAGTGGTAGGTAGTAGTTTAGAAGTAGAATTATTGTATAAGTATTAATTGCTGTATATAATAAATGAGCGTTGATTTAACTCTTACTAAGCGGTGTGTTGGATTATTAATCATTACTCGGACTTGAACCACGTGGCGGTATCAGAAAGATACCTGGCGACTCAAGAGCAAAGGTGACAGAATTGGAGCAATTAAACTAAGGCTAAAACGAGCAACAAAGGAAAGCTTAAAGGATTACTTAGTGTTGTATTCTTTGGGGGTTGTATTTGAATTGATGGTTGCTAAGATGTTCACTGTGTGTTTCAAAAAGGTTAACTTGAGTTCATAGAATAAACATTGTTTTGCTTTAAAAATTACTTTTCCATTTCTGCTGTGCCACACCTGTAGAGTGGGCCGTGTGCTCCCCATACCACAATCTATTAAACGTTGTGGGTCAGGGGAACTCCATCATACACTTTGGGGTTCTCTAAACCCTGGCCCATAACAGGTCCCACAGGGAGAGTGTAGGGAGCTGGGACAGAAACGAGTGTGCAGGGCCTCAAAGGTTGTAAAGTCTGGATTAATCCAAATGCCAAGCGCGAGTGAGTACAGAAAGAGGGTAGAGCAGGTGGATGCGTGGTTAGAACGATGGTACAGGAGGGAAAATTCAAGGTTGCTCCATCATTAGGATCGGGCCTGGGGCAGACGGGACCTGTAGAGACCAGGCAGGTTACACCTAAACAGGGACACAACCAGTCTCCTAGGTTTACTGAATTGGTCCCTGGAATGAGGAGGGGTTGTCCTATGAGGAGAGGCTGAGTAAATCGGGTTTATATTTTCTGGAGTTTAGAAGGATGGGAAAATGAAATGAAAATCGCTTATTGTCACAAGTAGGCTTCAAATGAAGTTACTGTGATAAGCCCCTAGTCGCCACATTCCGGCGCCTGTTCGGGGAAGCTGGTACAGGAATTGAACCGTGCTGCTGGCCTGCCTTGGTCTGCTTTCAAAGCCAGCGATTTAGCCCCGTGCTAAACCAGCCCCTGGGAGGTGAACTTATAGAACATACAGTGCAGAAGGAGGCCATTCGACCCATCGAGTCTCCACCGACCCACTTAAGCCCTCACTTCCACCCTATCCCGTAACCCAATAACCCCTCCTCACCTTTTTGGTCACGAAGGGCAATTTAGCACGGCCAATCCACCTAACCTGCACATCTTTGGACTGTGGGAGGAAACCGGAGCACCCGGAGGAAACCCACGCACACACGGGGAGAACGTGCAGACTCCGCACAGACAGTGACCCAGTGGGGAATCGAACCTGGGACCCTGGCGCTGTGAAGCCACAGTGCCATCCGCTTGTGCTACCGTGCTGCCCTCTTATCGAAGCTTACAGGATTTGACAAGGTCCCTCATGGCAGGCTGGTACAAAAGATTAATTCACATGGGGTCAGGGGGGAACTAGCTGGACGGATCCAGAACTGGGTTGGCCATAGACGACGGAGGGTAGCAGTGGAAGGATGTTTTTCCGAATGGAGGTCTACAACTAGTGGTGTTCCGCAGGGATCAGTACTGGGACCTCTGCTGTTTGTAATATATCGAAATGACTTGGAAGAAAACGTAGCGGGTCTGATTAGCCAGTTTGTGGAGTTGCGGATAGTGATGAAGATTGTCAGAGAATACAGCAGGAGAGAGATAGGCTGCAAAATTTGGCAGAGAAATGGCAGATGGAATTTAACCCGGACAACTGCGAGGTGATGCATTTTGGGAGATCATCATCATCAGTAGATCCTCATTAGCCAATCCCGCAGAAGGCAACGGCGCAGCACTGCTGGATATTGACAAACATAACCTGGGCCAATCCAGTGGGAGCCCTCAACAGCCGAGGCCCTCTGGGAGCATGGTACCTGGAGGTGTGATAATGGGGACTTTAATGATCCGGATACAGATTGGGATAGCAATAAGGGCAGAGAGGGCGAAGAGTTGCTGGACTTTGTTTCGGAGAATTTTCCAGGTCATTATGCTTCTGGTCCAAGGAGGGCCGATCAGGGCGGCACAGTGGTTAGCACCGCTGCCTCTCAGTGCCAGGGACCCGAGTTCGATCGCGGCCTTGGGTGACTGTCTGTGCGGAGTTTGAACTTTCTCCCCGTGTGTGCGTGGGTTTCCTCCGGGTGCTCCGGTTTCCTCCCACAGTCCAAAGATGTGCAGGTTAGGTGGATTGGCCGTGCTAAATTGTCCCTTAGTGGCCAAAGATGTGCAGGTTAGGTGGATTGGCCGTGATAAATTGCCCTTTAGTGTCCAAAGATGTGCAGGTTAGGTGGATTGGCCGTGCTAAATTGCCCCTTAGTGTCCAAAGATGTGCAGGTTAGATGGATTGGCCGTGCTAAATTGTCCCTTAGTGTCCAAAGATGTGCAGGTTAGGTGGATTGGCCGTGCTAAATTGTCCCTTAGTGTCCAAAGATGTGCAGGTTAGATGGATTGGCCGTGCTAAATTGTCCCTTAGTGTCCAAAGATGTTCAGGTTAAGTGGATTGGCCGTGCTAAATTGCCCCTTAGTGTCCAAAGATGTTCAGGTTAAGTGGATTGGCCGTGCTAAATTGCCCCTTAGTGTCCAAAGATGTGCAGGTTAGGTGGATTGGCCATGTTAAATTGTCCCTTAGTGTCCAAAGATGTGCAGGTTAGGTGGATTGGCCGTGCTAAATTGTCCCTTAGTGTCCAAAGATGTGCGGGTTAGGTGGATTGGCCGTGCTAAATTGTCCCTTAGTGTCCAAAGATGTGCAGGTTAGGTGGATTGGCCGTGCTAAATTGTCCCCTTAGTGTCCAAAGATGGGCAGGTTAGGTGGATTGGCCGTGCTAAATTGTCCCCTTAGTGTCCAAAGATGTGCAGGTTGGGTGGATTGGCCGTGTTAAATTGTCCCTTAGTGTCCAAAGATGTGCAGGTTAGGTGGATTGGCCGTGCTAAATTGTCCCTTAGTGTCTAAAGATGTGCAGGTTGGGTGGATTGGCCGTGCTAAATTGTCCCTTAGTGTCCAAAGATGTGCAGGTTAGGTGGATTGGCCGTGCTAAATTGTCCCTTAGTGTCTAAAGATGTGCAGGTTGGGTGGATTGGCCGTGCTAAATTGTCCCTTATTGTGCTATCCACCATGCTACCGTGCTGCAGGGGAAGATCAAATAGAAAAAGAAAGCTTACAGTAGGCACAACGAACTGAGCACTGCAGGTAGCCGAGACGAGTATAGGAAGAGTATAGGAAGAGCAGGTAGGAAGTCAACAAGGAAATAAGGAAATCAAAGAGAGTGTAGGAGAAAAGATGAGCAAGTAAATTTAAAGAAAACCCCAAGATGTTTTACCAATATTTTAATGGTAAAACGGTTGTTGAGGAAAAAGTGGGACCTGTGGTGAATGTATTATACCAATAATCCACCACTGTATCAGTACCATGCTTTACCTTTGTATTTGCATCTATGCTATGTTGTTGCCCTTGTGGGCTCCCCCTATGGGCCATTGTATGGCATCATCCAAAGGGGAACATGTTGGGACATGTATGGGCTCCGCCCATGGCTCCTCCCCTTGAGGGGGGTATAAAGAGCAGTCGACCTGTAGGCGGCGCACAGTATTGTTTCAGTCGCAGGCACTGTTCTAAGTTGATTAAAGCCACAGTTTACTTTTACTCTTGTCTCGAGTGAATTGATGATCACATCAGGACCCATCAGCGATGAAGAAGGGAACTTGTATGTCGATGCCGAGGCTGTGGGAAGGGTTGTAAATGAATATTTTGTCTCCGTGTTTACAAAGGAAATGGAGGATGCAGATATAGTTGTCCAAGGAGGAACACTGAGATATTCGATGGGACAATCATAAAGAGATAGGAAGTTCTCGAAGGGTTGAAATCCCTGAAAGTTGATAAGTTGCCAGAGCCAGATGTTTTGTTTTCAAGGCTGCTGAAGGAGGTCAGGGAGGAGATAGCAGATGCTCTGAGGATTATTTTCCAAACCTCACTAGATACAGGGGAGGTACCGGAGGACTGGAGAAATGCAAACGTGGTTCCATTGTTTAAAAAGGGATCGAAGGGGATGTCGAACAATTATGGGCCAGTTAGTCGGTGGGGGGAAAATTAGTAGAATCAATCCCGAGGGATAGGATTAACTGTCACATAGAAAGGCATGGACTAGTCGGGGAGTGTCAGCCTGGATTTGTTAAAGGAAGATCTTGCCTCACAAAGTTGATTGAATTCTTTGAGGAAGTGACAGGAAGGGTTGATGAGGGTAGTGCGGTGGATGTGGTGTACATGGATTTTAGCAAGGCGGTTGACAAAGTCCCACATGGCAGATTGGTAAGAAAGTGAAAGCCCATGGGATACAGGGCAATGTGGCGAACTGGATAAAAAGTTGGCTTAGCAACAGGAAACAAAGGGAATGGTCGATGGCTGCCCTTGCAATTGGAAAGTTGTTTCAAGTAGTGTTCCACAGGGCTCGGTGTTGGGACCCTGACTGTTTGTGTTATGTATTAACCATTTGGATGTGTACGTGGGGGGCACGATTGGGAAATTTGCAGGTGACACAAAGTTTGGCCGAGTGGTGGACAGTGCAGCAGATCGTTATAATCGCCATAACAACATACATGGGTTGGAGTGGGCGATAAAGGGGCAGACGGAATTCAACACCGAGAAGTGTGAGGTCAGCATTTAGGAAGGTCAAACAGTTGTAGGGAGTGCACAATAAATGGGAATATACTAAGAGGGGTAGATGAAGTGAGAGATCACAGCGTACAAGTACACAGGTCCCTAAAGGCAGCAGTTCAAGTGGACAAGGTTGTAAAGAAAGCAGATGGAATGCTCTCCTTCATTGGCAGAGATATAGAATGTAAAAGTAAGGATATAATGTTGGAATTGTCTAAAACACTAGTGAGGCCACAACTGGAGTATTGAGCGCAGTCCTGGTCACCACATTACAGGAAGGATGTTATTGCTCTGGGAGAGAGTGCAGAGGAGGTTTACAAGAATGTTGCCAGGGCTGGAAAAATGTGGCGACGAGGAGAGATTGGAGTTATTTGCCTTGGGACAAAGAAGGCTGAGGGGTGACTTAATCGAGGAGTACAAATTCTAGAAACAGGGGATATCATAGATTATCATAGAATTTACAGTGTAGAAGGAGGCTATTCGGCCCATTGAGTCTGCACCGGCCCTTGGAAAGAGCACCCTACCCAAGGTCAACACCTCCACCCTAACCCTATAACCCAGTAACCCCACCCAACACTAAGGGCAATTTTGGACACTCAGGGCAATTTAGCATGGCCAATCCACCTAACCTGCACATCTTTGGACTGTGGGAGGAAACCGGAGCACCCGGAGGAAACCCACGCAGACACAGGGAGGATGTGCAGACTCCGCACAGACAGTGACCCAAGCCGGATTCGAACCTGGGACCCTGGAGCTGTGAAGCAATTGTGCTATCCACTATGCTACCGTGCTGCCCATGATGGGCCAAATGGCCTGAAAAAATAAAGAACAGTACAGCACAGGAACAGGCCCTTCTGCCCTCCAAGCCTGCGCCAATCACGTGTCCTATCCAGACCAACCACCTGTATCCTTCTATACCCCGTCTGTTCATGTGCCTATCCAGATAAGGCTTAAAGGTCGCTAACGTATCTGCCCCAACCACCTCACTTGGCCGTGCATTCCAGGCCACCACAAGTTCCCCCCCGCACATCCCCACTGAACCTTCCCCCCCCTCACCTTGAACTTGTGCCCCCTTGTCATTGTCATTTCCACCCTGGGGAAAAAGCCTCCAACTGTTCACCCTATCTGTACCCCGAATAATTTTATTAACTTCTATCAGGTCGCCCCCTCAGCCTCCGCCTCTCTAAGAACAATCCCAGTTTATTCAATCCCTCCTCATAGCTAATACCCTCCACACCAGGCAGCGTCCTGGTAAACCTTTTCTGTACTCTCTCCGAAGCCTCCACGTCCTTCTGGTAGTGCGGTGACCAGAATTGGACACAGTATTCCAAATGTGGCCTAACCAACGTTCCATATAACTCGGCACAACGTGACCCCCAACCCCTCCAGAAAACCGGCGCCGGAGAATTCGGCAGCCGCCGTCGGAGCGGCGGCGCGCAGCAATTCTCCGACCCGGCCCGGGGGGGGGGGTGTCGGAGAATCCCGCCCATAATTCACGAGCACTTATACTCGATACCCATCCGATGAAGGCAAGCATGCCATATTCTTTCTTTACCACCACTTCCACCTGTGCTGCCACTTTGAAGGATCTGTGGACCTGCCCAGCTCTCTCTGGGTCTCTCCGCTCCTGATGGTTCTGCCATTTATTTTATAGCTCCCACCGGAATTGGATCTACCAAAAATGCATCACCTCGCATTTGTCCGGGTTAAATTCCATCTGCCATTTCTCTGCACAGTTTTGCAGCCCATCGATATCCTGCTGTATTCTCTAACAATCTTCCATCACTATCCGCAACTCCTGCAATCTTCGTATCATCCGCAAACTTGCTAATCAGACTCGCTACGTTTTCTTCCACGTCATTTATGTATATTACAAAGAGCAGAGGTCCCAGTACCGATCCCTGCGATCCCACTAGCTTCCGACTTCCATTCGGAAAACACCCTTCCACTGCTACCCTCTGTCTTCTACGGCCAAGCCAGTTCTGGATCCATCCAGCGAGTTCACCCCCGACCGCATGTGATTTAATCTTTTGTACCAGCCTGCCACGAAGGACCTTGTCAAATGTTTTACTAAAGGCCATGTAGACAACATCCACGGCCCTTCCCTCGACAATCATTTTTGTCACCTCCTCAAAAAGCTCAATTAAATTAGTGAGACATGGGGCGGGTTCTCTGATCCCGGGCCGGTTTGCAGATTCGCTGGGGGGGGGGGGGGGGGCGCGATTCACGCGACGCCGGTCCGCCGATTCTCCGCCGAGATAGGCCGAGTCGCGCCGGTGCCGTTCCCGTGTGGTCCTACCCGGCGGGACCTTGCCGTTCATGTTGCGGAAGGCGGCCTGGTGGGGGGGTGGGGGGGAGGAGTGGTCCCACCCCGGGGGGTGGGGGCCTCCATCATGGCCTGGCCCGCGGTCGGGGCCTACCGATCGGTGGGCCGGCTTCTCCTGGTGGGGGCCCCTTTTACTCCGCGCCAGGCCCCCTGTAGCTCTACGCCATGTTGCATCGTGGCCGGCGCGCAGAAAGCAACTAGCGCGCATGCACGAGTTCGCGCCGGTCGCAGCGTGAAGTACCGTCAATTACCACGAGACGAGAATGGTGAGATAATCGAGGCTTTATTGCACAAGATGTTGTGCCTCCCGCAGCTGGAACCAGAATGGGGGCAGCGCAGGAGATCAGACACTTTTATACCCCGCCTGCTGGGAGGAGCCAGCAGGCAGGTATTTACCGCCGTACCTGTAATATACGGGCTGGGCCGTAATACATACAATATATCACTCGTGGTGTCTACCACACAGCGCGCACGCGCGAGATCGCGCCGGTCGCAGCGCCCGTTTGACGTGGGTATCGGCAGCTGGAGCTGTACGAGTCGCTCCAGTGCCGTGCTGGCCTCCTGTAGGGCTCAGGATCGCTGCTCCTGAGGGCCTGTTGACGCCGTCATAAAACGCGACGGCGTTTACGACGGAGGCAACACTTAGCCTCAGGATCAGAGAATCCCTCCCATTATCTCCCTCGTGCAAAACTATGCGGTCTGTCGCTGATAAGATGTGCGTAGATCATCTCTGAGAACTTTTTCCAACAATTTCACTATCACGGATGTCAAGCTCACTGGCCGAGAATTACCCGGGTTATTCTTGCTACCCCTCTTAAATTTTTTAAAAATAAATTTAGAGTACCAATTAGATATTTTTTTCCAATTAAGCAGCAATTTAGTGTGGCCAATCCACCTAACCTGCACATCTTTGGGTTGTGGGGACGAAACCCACGCAGACATGGGGAGAATGTGCAAACTCCACACGGACAGTGTCCCAGAGCCGGGATTTGAGCCCGGGTCCTCAGCGCCGCAGTCCCGGTGCTATCCACTGTGCCACATGCCGCCCGCTACCCTTCTTAAATAACGGTACAACATTGGCTATCCTCCAATCCTCTGCTATCTCACCTGTGGCCAACGATTAAACAAAGATTTCTGTTAGAGTCCCAGCGATTTTGTCTCTTGTCTCCCTCAGTAATCTGGGATAGATGCCATCTGACCCTGGATACTTGTCTACCTTAAAGCTTTTTAACACACCTAACATAAGAACATAAGAACTGGGAGCAGGAGTAGGCCATCTGGCCCCTCGAGCCTGCTCCACCATTCAATGAGATCATGGCTGATCTTTTGTGGACTCAGCTCCACTTTCCGGCCTGAACACCATAACCCTCAATCCCTTTATTCTTCGAAAAACTATCTATCTTTATCTTAAAAACATTTAATGAAGGAGCCTTAACTGCTTCACTGGGCAAGGAATTCCATAGATTCACAACCCTTTGGGTGAAGAAGTTCCTCCTGAGCTCAGTCCTAAATCTACTTCCCCTTATTTTGAGGCTATGCCCCCTAGTTCTGCTTTCACCCGCCAGTGGAAACAACCTGTCCGCATCTATCCTACCTATTCCCTTCATAATCTTATATGTTTCTATAAGATCCCCCCTCAACCTTCTAAATTCCAATGAGTACAGTCCCAGTCTACTCAACCTCTCCTCGTAATCCAACCCCTTCAGCTCTGGGATTAACCTAGTGAATCTCCTCTGCACACCCTCCAGTGCCAGTACATCCTTTCTCAAGTAAGGAGACCAAAACTTTTGTAAGGGCCACGAAGAATCCAGCACGAGTTTTAAGGGTACAAAGTAATAACATTTATTTACTATAACATATATACACAACAGTAGCAGTAACTTCCCTTGCTACATACTCCTTCCTGCTGGTTCCTGAACTGGCCAGCTTTATTTATACTAGGAGTTTATTAGTGGTTTCTCCGCCCCCATCATTGGGGAAGCTCATACTCCCACAGGATTGTGGGATAGTCATTAGTCCCCAGCCAATCGTAAGTAGGCAGGTTATAACAAAAACTCCCCTCCCCCCCAAAGTCCAAGGAATCCACCGAAGACCCTGGCGAAGGAGGGCGTCGGGCTCGTTTGGCCGCAGGCCGGACACCATTTGCATGCGGCGCTGGATCAGGCGGCGTGTAACGAGACGGAGACCGGCGCTTCAGTGATGAACGGCGCGGTTGTACATCCACGGCCCGTGGACCCGAGGATTCCCCCTCTGATGCATCCTGTGTCTCCATCTCGGAGTCAGAGTCTGCTGCCTCCGTCATGTCAGCGTCTCTATCTCCATTCGGTCCCGTCACGACCTGCGCAGGCTTTGAGTGAGGCACCAGTGGAAGATTGTGAGGACTACCTTCCCTTGTCTCTGGTCTCTGCGGCTGTTGAAATGAGCTCCGGGGGCGGGGAATCTTTTGAGGGGATGGTCTTCTGGACCGAACGTGGTCTACATGTTTTCGCTGGAGACGACCCTGGGCTTGCACTTGGTAAGATAGAGGGCCCGTTTGGCGAAAGATTACACCAGGAACCCATTGGGCACCACCAGCAAAATTCCGAACGAACACTGGGTCACCGGGCGCAAACTGCCGAATCGGCCGATGCCGAGAAAATCCCTGTCCCTGCCGTTCTTGTGTGCGGCGTACTTTTGCGCCAATGTCCGGAAAAACCATACTAAGGCGGGTGCGAAGTCTCCGGCCCATTAGGAGTTCTGCGGGAGCTACCCCAGTCACCGCATGGGGGGTGGTCCTATACGTAAACAAAAAGCGAGCCAGTCTCGTGTCCATTGATCCGGAAGACTGCTTCTTTAGGCCTCTTTTGAATGCCTGCACTGCGCGCTCTGCCAACCCATTTGAAGCCGGGTGGTAAGGGGCAGTGCGGATATGGCGGATGCCGTTCATCTTCGTGAACCTCGCAAACTCCTCACTCGTGAATGGAGTGCCGTTATCCGTGACCAGCACCTCGGGGAGGCCATGCGTACTAAACGATAAACGCATCTTTTCAATTGTTGCGCAGGACGTTGTCCCCTGCATCTTATGCACCTCTAGCCATTTGGACTGGGCGTCAATTAGTAGAAGGAACATGGATCCTTGAAAAGGGCCGGCGAAATCCGCATGCAAGCGTGCCCAAGGCCGCCCTGGCCATTCCCAGTGATGTAGGGGCGCGGCCGGCGGAAGCTTCTGATGCTCCTGGCAAATGGAGCAGTTTTGGGCCACCTTCTCAATGTCGGTGTCGAGGCCTGGCCACCAGACATAACTCCGGGCCAACATTTTCATCTTGGTCACGCCCGGATGCCCATTGTGCAAGTCTCTTAGTATCAGCTCCTGGCCTTTTTCCGGGACAATCACACGCGTCCCCCACAAGAGGATGCCGTCTTCCACGCTGAATTCTGACAGCTTGGAGGAAAATGCCCGCAACTCGCCTGGGAGCTGTCTATGCTGCCCACCATACAGGACTATGTGCCGAACCTTTGACAGGACTGGCTCCGTCTGGGTCCACTCGCGGATCTGTGATGCCGTGACAGGCAAGGTGTCCATAAAATTTAGGGTTGCAACCACCTCGCCGGTCGTGGGGGTCGACATGGGGCCGGTCGATAAAGGCAATCGGCTCAGTGCGTCGGCATTTGCTATCTGCGTACCTGGTTTGTGCTCCAGAGAATACTCGTATGCAGCAAGCAACAAAGCCCAGCGCTGGATCCATGCAGAAGCAATGGGTGGTATTGGCTTATCCTCTCTGAAAAGTCCCAGCAGGGGCTTATGATCAGTCACGATAGTGAAATAGCGGCCGTACACGTACTCGTGGAAGCGTTTCACCGCAAAAACCACTGCCAGGCCCTCCTTCTCGATCTGCGCGTACTTTTTCTCCGCTGCAGTCAATGTGCGGGAGGCGAAAGCTATCGGTCGCTCGGCCCCGTTCTCCATCTTGTGGGACAGGACGGCCCCAATACCATACGGGGATGCATCACATGTGACGAGCAAAGACTTTCCAGGATCATAGTGGGTTAGTAACCCAGACGACGACAATTGTTGCTTTACCCGCCGGAAAGCGGTTTCTTGCGGCTGACCCCAAACCCAGGTGTGATTTTTCTTTAGCAGCAGGTGTAAGGGGGCCAGCATAGTTGCCAGATTGGGGAGGAACTTCCCGTAATAGTTTACGAGACCGAGAAAAGAACGAAGATGCGAAGTGTCAGTCGGGGCGGGGGCCTGTTGAATTGCACGCACCTTCTCTGCGACGGGGTGCAGACCTTCGCGGTCCACTCGATAACCTAGGTAGACTACTTCCTTTGCCTGAAATACGCACTTTGTGCGATGTAAACGGACTCCAGCCTCCGAAAGGCGTCGAAGGACAGCCTCCAGATTTTCCAAATGTTCCTGCTCCGACGTCCCTGTAATCAAAACGTCATCTAGGTAGACAGCCACACGTGGTAAACCTCTCAAAATGCCCTCCATAACACGTTGAAAAATTGCGCAGGCAGAGGATACTCCAAAGGGCAACCGTGTATATTCATACAGGCCCCGGTGTGTATTAATCGTTACATATGGTCGGGAGGTGGGTCCAGCTCCAACTGCAGGTAGGCGTGACTCACATCTAATTTTGTGAACGAGAGTCCACCTGCAAGTTTCGCGTAGAGATCCTCTATGCGAGGCATTGGATATCGGTCGAGTAGGGAAACCGTATTCACTGTAAGTTTATAGTCGCCACACAAGCGAACTGTGGCATCTGGCTTCATTACAGGTACAATTGGTGCTGCCCAGTCAGCAAAATGGACGGGCCTGATAATACCCAAACTCTCCAAACGAGTGAGCTCCCCTTCTACTTTCTCGAGCAAGGCGTAAGGCACTGGGCGCGCCGGGAAATAGCGCGGCGTGGCTCCTGGTTCAACTTGGATACGGGCTACACCTACGGGCTTTTATTTTCCCCAAACCAGGCTGGAATACATCTGGGTATCGTCCTAGCACCTCAGTCAACCCTTCAGAAACTGTTTGGAGGATGTGCTGCCATTGCAACCGCAAATGGCGCAACCAGTCCCGACCCAACAGGCTGGGCCCATGGCCGTGCACCACGATAAGTGGGAAACGCCCCTCCTGGCGTCCATAGACAACAGGGGTCATTGTAGTTCCTGCAATGTCCAGTGGTTCCCCCGTGTAGGTGGCCAACCTGGCCTGTGAGTCGGTTAATGTAAGGGTCTGTATTTCCTGCTTGATGCGGTCGAATGTCCTTTGGGCGACCACGGAGATCGCTGTGCCAGTATCCAACTCCATCTCAAGTGGGTGGCCATTGACCTGTACTGTCACCTTAATGGGGGCCACACGGGGAGCTGCCACACAATGCAGCTGCAAGCAGTCGTCCTCCGTCTCCACGTCCTCAGGAGTAGTCGCCGCAGGTTCATCCACATGGAAGGTACGGCCTCTGGGCTGGTCCCAGTTATGGCCCCTGGGCTGGTCCCAGCGGCGCCTCTGGCACCCCCAGGACCGCCGTCCGCGACGGGGTCGGCGCCTACAAGTCTGACACGGACATGGCTCCTCATCCATTGGCTCTGGGGAAGGCTCCCTTCGGGGAGGAATGTCCGACGGCCAGTGGCGTCGGTCCGGACGTTGCCTCGCCCAAGGTACCGCAGGAGTGCGGGGGGACGTTTTCGGACGGAAGGGGTTGCGCCCCAAGGCATGCACTTCCATTCCCTGTTGCTCCTGTACTCCTCGCTCTGCGCTCTCTCGGGACAATACTATTTGAATGGCCTGTTGAAAAGTCAATGTTGGCTCCGCTAACAACTTTCTCTGGGTGGCCGCATTGTTAATACCGCAAACCAACGGTTGCGTAACATTTCTGACAAGGTCTCACCATAGTCACAGTACTCCGCAATCCTGCGTAGCCTGGATAGAAAATCGGCAAGGGATTCTCCAGGGGTCCTCTCAGCGGTATTAAACCGGTAACGCTGGACTATCGTGGACGGAGTTGGGTTAAAATGTTGCCCCACTATATTCACAAGTTCATCAAACGTTTTGGTGTCCGGCGCAGCTGGGTACGCAAGGCTCCTAATCACCCCAAACGTATGCGGGCCGCAGGCGGTGAGCAAAATGACCACCTGGCGCTCGTTTTCAGTGATATTGTTTGCCCGGAAATAGTAACGCATCCGTTGTGTGTACTGGTTCCAGCTTTCCAGCGCAGCATCAAAAACATTCAAACGTCCGCACAGAGGCATGGTGTAACAGAAAACAACTTCCAACCTGTATCCAACAAAAATCCAGGGAGGTGGCTTCAGCAGTGTAGACAGCTGTTCACTTTAACCCTCGTCGCCAGTTTTGTAAGGGCCCCGAAGAATCCAGCACGAGTTTTAAGGATACAAAGTAATAACATTTATTTACTATAACATATATACATAACAGTAGCAGTAACTTCCCTTGCTACATACTCCTTCCTGCTGGTTCCTGAACTGGCCAGCTTTATTTATACTAGGAGTTTACTAGTGGTTTCTCCGCCCCCCTCATTGGGGAAGCTCATACTCCCACAGGATTGTGGGATAGTCATTAGTCCCCAGCCAATGGTAAGTAGGCAGGTTATAACAAAAACTGAACGCAATACTCCAGGTGTGGCCTCACTAACACCTTATACAATTGCAGCAGAACCTCCCTAGTCTTAAACTCCATCCCTCGAGCAATGAAGGACAAAATTCCATTTGCCTTCTGAACACTTCCTCCCTCGTAATAATGACTTGTTCTAAAGTATTTACACATCCTTCTGAGACACCACCAATCAACGTAACCTTCTTTGTGCGAATACCGATGCAAAATATTCATTAAGGATCTCACTGACTTCCTTTGCTTCTACGCATAATTTTCTTCGGTGCTGTAACTTTTCTAAGATACCGTAGTTCGCATTAGCGATCAAGGAAAATACAAGGAGAAAACCAGAGTAAATATAGTCAATAGGGTGGGGGTGACAATTTAATTCAAATTAGGAGCAGGAGAAAGGCCACTCGGCCCCTCGAGCCTGTCCCGCAATTCAATAAGACCATGCCTGATCCGATTCTTACCTCAACCCCACATTACTGCCGAGCCCCCAATAACCTTTCACTCCCTTGTTTATCATGAATCTATCGATTGCTTTAAAGATATTCCTTCCGCCGCCTCTCGTGGAAGAGAGTTCCAGAGACTCGACCCCTCTGAGAGAAAACATTCCTCCCCGTCTCCCTTTTAAACGGGCCCCCCCCCTCCTTATTTTTAAACAGTGACCCCCCCCCTCTCGTTCTCGATTCTCCCACAAGAGGAAACGTCCTCTCCACATCCCACCCTGTCAAGAACCCCCCCCCCGCTCAGGATCTGAAAGGTTTCGATCGAGTCGCCTCTCACTCTTCTAAACTCCAGCGGATACGAACCCGACCTCTCCGACCCATTCCTCATGGGACAACCCGCCCATTCCTGCTGTTAGCGGCACAGTGGTTAGCACTGCTGCCTCACAGCGCCAGGGATCCGGATTCGATCCCGATTCTGTGTGGAGTTTGCACGTTCTCCCCCCATGTCTGCGTGGGTTTCCTCCGGGTGCTCCGGTTTCCTCCCACAGTCCAAAGACGTGCAGGTTATGTGGATTGGCCATGATAAATTGCCCTTAGTGACCAAAAAAGATTAGGAGGGGTTATTGGGTTACGGGGATAGGGTGGAAGCAAGGGCTTAAGTGGGTCGGTGCAGACTCGATGGGCCGAATGGCCTCCTTCTGTACCTTATGTCCATGTTCTATGGCTTCTATGATTCAACCTCTGGAGTCACATGTAGGCCAGACCGGGGTAAGGTGCCAGATTTCCCTCTTCCCCTAAAGTGAACCAGGTGGGGTTTTACACACAATCGATGATCGTTGTCACGATCACCGTTACTGAGACAAGATTTATATTTCCACATTTTATTAATGGACCCGTCAGCTGCCATGGTGGGATTTGAACCTGTGTCAGAAGATTAGCCTGGCTCACTGGAAAACTAGTCCCATTAAACCACTGGCTCCACCCCTCCCTCCAGTTGTCTCTCGACAGGGGTCCAACATTTACAATCCTCGCCTCTAGAATTAGCCCCCACTCAGAGCCGGACTGACGCTCGACACCATCCAGGACAAAGCAGCCCCGCTCGATCGACACGCTAACCACAAACATTCACTCCCCCCCCCCCCACCCCCGACGCACGGCGGCAGCCGTGTGCACCGTCTACAAGACGCACCGCAGCCACTCGCTCCTTCGACAGCACCTTCCAAACCCGCCACCTCTACCGTCTAGAAGGACGAGGGCAGCAGCAGATGCACGGGGAACACCCCCGCCTGCAAGTTCCTCCACTCCGAGCCGCTCGCCATCTTGACAATTTAAAAGTTTGCAGATAATACAAGACTTGGAAGCATTGCAAACTGTGAGGAGGACGGTGTAGAACTTCTAAAGGACGTAGACAAGTTGGTAGAGTGGGCAGAGATGTGGCGGATGAAGTTGAATGCGAGAAGTGTAAGGTGATGAATTTTGGTAGGAGGAACAGGGCGGGACAATATAAAATAAGGTGTACAATTCTTAAGGAGGTGCAGGTGCAGAGGGGCCTGGGTGTCTTTGTGCATAGATCATTGAAGGTGGCAGGACGGGTGAAGAGAGCTGTTCATAAAGCTTAGAGGACACCGGGGTTTATTAACAGGGGCACAGAGAACAAGAGCGAGGAGGTTCGGCTGAACTTATACAAGACTCTAGTTAGACCTCAGCTGGAATATTGGGCACAGTTGTGGACGCCACACTGTGGGAAGGATGTGTCCGCGGTGGAGAGAGGGCGGAAGAGGTTTGCAAGAACGGTCCCGGGGATGAGAAATTTCAGCTATGAGGATCGAATGGAGAGGGTCGGGACTGAGGAGATTCGATAGAGATGTTCAAAATCAGGAGGGGACTGGACAGAGCGGACAGGGAGAAACCATTCCCGCTCGTGAAAGGATCGAGAACGAGAGGGACACAAAGTTAAAAAACGATTTGCAAAAGAAGCAAACGTGAGAAAAAAAATGTTATTTGCACATAGCGAGTGGTTGGGGGTCTGGAATGCGCTAACTGGAGGTGTGGGGGAGGGGGATGGAAGCGGAGAGGATGAATGATTTCAAAAGGAAATTGGATGGGCGAGAGAGAGAGAGATAAACTTACTGGGCGACGGGGATTGCGCTGGGGGGCACGGGGAATGGTGTGTGACTGGTGTACAGAGAGCCTGGGTAGGCTGGACAGTCTCAGATGGCGCAGGAAATGACTCTACGGGCGAGGGATTTACTGAGACCCGCCCGCCTAGAGACCAGATATACCCGATCGAACCCAACAGAGCCATTGGCTGTCCCCAGCCACCTGTACGAGTGGGCCTGATCGGCAAATTGAGGCCTATGGCTTTGAGGCTCGATAACTCGCAGGACGAAGGACCTTTGGAGGTTCTATTGCCGTGAAGATTCTATGTTAACGTCAGCTACCTGTGACGCTGGTTGAAGAATAAAATATTGGCCCCGGGATGCTGGGGAGAACTCCACCCTACCCCCCCCCCCCCCCCCCCCTCCCCCAGCCCCCTCCTCCAGGCGGGAGAACACCCGAGAGGGCGGGTGGAAGGGCTCATCCAAAGCACAAGCTTTTCCGGCCTTCCTTGCCCGAGGCCCTCGTGCCACGGTTTCCCTGACGACGGGGGCGGGTTGCGAACAACAGGACATCCCCTTGACTAGCAATGGGACATGACTATCCCAACATCAGCCAATGATGGGTCTCCTCCGTCACAGGTACCTGCGAGAATTCAACAACCCCTCCACCCTCCCCCCCCCCCCCCCCCCCCCCCCCCAGTGCTGGCACTGAGTGTGTCGGCCTGGAGTTTGTGCTCAAATTTCTGGAGTGGGACTTGACCCAAGGCCGTCTGACTCAGAGGCTCAGGAGAGACAGAGAGAGATACGCACACAAACATAGGGAGAGAGGGAGACAGAGAGGGCGGGAGAGAGACAGTGAGAGCGAGCTAGAGAGAGAGAGAGATAAAGAGAGAGACAAAGAGAGGGAGACACACTCAGACAGAAGAGGGAGGCAGGGAGATAGGGACAGAGAGCGAGAGAGACAGAGAGAGAGACAGAGAAAGAGAGAGACAGAAACAGACAGACAGAGAGAGACAGAGAGAGAGACACACACATAGACACAAAGGTAGGAGAGAGAGAGGTAGGGAGAGAGGGACAGAAAGAGAGAATCACAGAGACAGGAAGAAAGGAGACGCAGAAAGTGTGAGAGAGATACAGAGAGAGACGCAAACAGAAAGAGGGGGAGAGAGACAGAGAGACACTCATACAGAAGAGAGAGAGAGAGATGGCGAGAGAGTCGCAAACAGAAAGAGGGAGAGAGACGGAGTAGAGAGACAGACAGAGAGAGACACACACACACACACACACACAGAGTCACACAAAGCGAGAGAGACACACACAGAGACAGGGAGAGAGAGTCACACAAAGAGAGAGAGAGATAGAGACAGAGACAGAGGCAGAGACAGAGAGAGAGTCACATAAAGAGAGAGAGATAGAGACAGAGACAGAGAAAGAGTCACACAAAGAGAGACAGAGACAGAAAGAGAAAGACAGAAAGAGGGAGAGAGGGAGACAGAGACAGTACCAGCCTCCCCGAACAGGCGCTGGAATGTGGCGACTAGGGGCTTTTCACAATAACTTTATTTGAAGCCTACTTGTGACAATAAGCGATTTTCATTTCATTTCATTTCAGAGAGAGGGAGAGATACAGACAGAGAGAGAGAGAGAGACAGAGAGAGAGTCACAGAGAGAGAGACACACAGAGACATGGTGTCAAACTAAGAAAGAGAGAGAAACGCAGACAGAGATACGGAAAGAGACAGACAGACAGGCAGAGAGAGACAAAGAGAGAGAGATGGAGACACAGACAGGAGAGAGAGAAACAGGGAGAGTGAGAGACAGAAAGACGGACAGAGACAGGAAGAAAGGGAGACACAGAAAGAGTGACAGAGACATAGAGAGAGGCGCAAAAAGAAAGAGGGAGAGAGACAGAGAAAGACACACACAGAAAGAGGGAAAGAGAGGCACACACACACAAGTGGTTAGCACTGCTGCTTCACAGCGCCAGGGTCCCAGGCTCGATTCCCCGCTGGGTCACTGTCTGTGCGGAGTCTGCACGTCCTCCCCGTGTCTGCGTGGGTTTCCTCCGGGTGCTCCGGTTTCCTCCCACAGCACAAAGACGTGCAGGTTAGGTGGATTGGCCGTGTAAATTGCCTTAGTCTCTAAAAGGTGAGGAGAGGTTATTGGGTTATGGGGATAGGGTGGAAGTGAGGGCTTAAGTGGACCGGTGCAGACTTGATGGGCCGAATGGCCTCCTTCTGCACTGTATGTTCTATGGTCTATGTTCTATAAACAGAGACACACGCACAGAGGGAAAGAGAGACACACACACAGAGACCCACACGCAGAGGGAAAGAGATACGCACACAAAGATAGAGAGAGACACCATTGGTACTAAGCGAGCAGTTCAAAATGGCGGGGTCGTTCAGAAGGTTTGGTATGTTCTACTGGCCAATGAGTGGATCAAACCGGAAGGAGCAAAGGGAAGAACAAAGGGAGTTCTTTGATGGAGAGGATTGCCTGCTGGGACATGGAGTAACGCCCGACCGGTGTGGGAAGTGGAGCCGTTAAGAGGTTCGGGAAATGAATATCCGGAAAGACGACAATTTTAAAATGTCCGGATAAAGGGCAGTGGGACGAGGCTGAGGGTTGGACACTTACAGAAGGAAAGTTCAACCTTACGAACCAGGAGTCAGCCATTCGGCCCCTCGAGCTTGCTCCGCCATTCAATAGGATTAAGGCTGGTCTGATAGCAATCTCAAATCTGCTTGCTCCCCAGCCCTGAAGCCCCAGCATCCCCCTTTTTACCCAGAATCAATCCACCCCTGCCTTAAAAATATTCAAAGACTCTACTTCCATCGCCTTTTCGGGAAGAGAGAGCCTCCCGGCCGTCTGAGAGAAAAGCTTTCTCCTCATGTCTGCCTGAAACGAGCAGTCCCGTATTTTGACAGAGCGGCAATGAAGGAACAGGGAAGCACAAATACAATCTTTAAAATTCAAACTCTGCAGCTATTCCCCGCACAGGTGTCCAAGGCTGGTCGCTGAATATTCATGAGTGCGAACACTGTACAATAACATAATCTCGGTGATTAAATGGATGAACAGATGTGTGCGATACATTCTTGTTGCCAAATGAGGGGCTTTTTGCAAGGCGATTTTTTTGAACAAAGCGACGACAATGGTGTGTGCTTGTCTGCGTTTGTGTAACTGCGTGTATCTGTGTGACTGTGTGTCTGTGTAACTGTGTGTGTATCTGTGTGACTGTGTGTCTGTGTAACTGTGTGTGTATCTGTGTGACCTGTGTGTCTGTGTAACTGTGTGTGTATCTGTGTGACTGTGTGTCTGTGTAACTGTGTGTGTATCTGTGTGACTGTGTGTCTGTGTAACTGTGTGTGTATCGGTGTGACTGTGTGCGCGTACATATGTCTGTGTAACGGTGTGTGTGTATCTGTGTGACTGTGTGTGCGTACATGTGTGTGTTTGCTGTTTGTCTGTGTTTGTGTGTCTGTAACTGTGCGTGTCTGTGTAACTGTATGTATGTGTGTCTGTGTCTGCATACATGTGTGTGTGTGTTTGTCTGTGTCTGTGTAACTGTGCGTGTCTGTGTGTGTCTGTGTAACTGTGTATGTGTGTGTGTCTGTGTCTGCATACATGTGTGTGTTGTGTTTGTCTGTGTCTGTAACTGTGTGTGTCTGTAACTGGGTGTGCCTGTGTGACTGCGCATGTGCGTGTCTGTGTTTGTGTCAGTGTGTGTACGACTGTGTTTGCATGTGTCTGTGAATGACACTGTCTGTGTGTTTGTCTGTGTCTGTCTGTCTGTGGTAACTGTGTGTGTGAGTGTCTGTGTATGTGTCCATGTGCATTTGTGTGGTCTGTGTGTGGGTAACTGCACATGTGTGTGTGTCTGTGTGACTGTGTGTGCATGTGTCTGTGAGTGACTCTGTCTGTGTGTTTGTGTGTGTCTGTGTGACACTGTGTGCGTGCAAGTGTCTGTTTGTGTGACTCTGTGTGTATGTCTGTGTGCATCAGTGCATCTGTATGACTGCGTGTGTGTGTCTGTGACAATGTTAATGTCTGTGCGTTGTGTCTGTGTGACAGTGTGTGTGACAGTGTGCATCTGCGCCTGTGTGTACCTGGTGAATGTCTGCCTGTGTGTCTGTGCGCTATGGGCGTGTGTATGTGCACACATGTGTCTCTGTCTGTGTGACTGCCTGTGTCTGTGTTTGTGAGTGTGTGCGGTGAGGTGAGGGAGAGAGGAGAGGCCCCGGGAGTGTCCAGCCCATGCATCATCAACATGAGTACACGCAACGTTAAAATGATCCTGCAGTTATATCGAACCTTGCGCACTGCCTGAAAACAGGGCAATGGCAGCAGGTTCAATAATAACGTTTAAAAAAGACACACATCTACATAGGTTAGGCTTCCTTAGATTAATGACGAGTCTAAGAGGGCTTTCCTGTGAGGACGGGCGGCAGAGGATGGCCTGAAATCTTTTGGTTTTGAGGAGGGTGGGGGCGGCAACGTCATTAAAAACACATCGAATTCTGAGAGAGAAACAGAAAATTCTGGACAACCTCGGCAGCCTCTGAGGAGAGAGGAGGGAGCTAACCTTTCGGGTCTGGATGACTCTTTGTCAACGCCAGAGACAACTGGAATTGGGGTGAGGTTTATACTGTAGTGGGGGTGGGGGGGTATAGAGCGGTGGGGCTGGATAGATGTGGCGGACGGAAAGACAAAGGGAATGTGTAAATGAAGGCGAAGAAGGGTGCTGATCGGGGAACACAAAGAGATTAGAATGTGCGAATGGCAGAATAAAGGTGAGGGTGTGTCGAAGGGCAACTAGGAACAGATGACCCGAGTGGAGTGGAGGGGAGGAGGGGGGAACAATGGTGAGGTAATAACAGATAAGGGAGGCGGTGGCAAAGTGGCATCGACACTGGGCTCGTGATCCAGAGTTCAAATCCCGTCATTAAAAATCCACCGAAACCATTGTTGTTTCAATGTCCCTTCAAGGGAAGGAAATCTGCCGTCCTTACCCGGTCTGGCCTACACGTGACTCCAGACCCCACAGTGATGCGGTTGACTCTTAACTGCCCCCCTTAAGGGCAATTAGGATGGGCAATAAACGATGGCACGTAAGAATAAATGAAAACGGCGGAAGGTGCGTGCGCGTTCTGAAGTGGTTGAGGTGCTGCCCCTCCAGTTTGCGCCGGGCCTCGCGGGGGACACTGCAGCAGGCGGACGTGAGAGCAGGGCGGTGAGTTGAAATGGCAAGCGGCAGGAAGGTCTGCGTTTAGTCTCTCCAGGGTAGAGTAGACGGATGCAATAGACGCTGCCTCACTTGAAAAAAGTGTTTCGGCCCTGGATGGCGAGCAGGGAGGAGGCAAAGGGGCAGGTGTTGCACCTTCTGCGATTGGGTGGGGTGTTGGGAGTGTTGGGGGAGGAGTGGGCTAGGGGAAGCCTGCAAAATGCTGACAGGGGGTGGGGAGGGGGGGCGGGGAGTGAGGGGAAGATGGCCCAGTATTTCTGTTTTTGGTTCAGATTCCAGCCTCCACAGGACAGTGCTTTCAAATCCTGAGAGACCTTGGGGGTGGCTTGTGGTCGGAATGACCCACCCCTCTCGTTTGATGACGCTGAGGTCGATGGATTGTCGGATTCTGGGGGAATTAGGGAATGTTGGGGCGGGTTGGGAAGGTGGAGTCGAGGTCGAAAGTCAGCCATGATCTTAAGTGAATGGCGGAGCAGGCCTGAGAGGCCGCAAGGCCGGGCCCTTGCTCCCGTACCACGCGAAGAGCTGGGAGGTGTGGGGCTAATTGATAGCGATCAGGCCATTTGTGTGGGGTTGGCTGAGCAAGTGCCGTAGGCCCAGGTCACCTGCTCATCTCCCTACAGCATCCACATGCCTGAGGGAATTGGCCTATTTGGCCGTGGGGGGCATCACAGCTGGATCCAAGCCTTCAAACCTCCCTGAAGGGCATTGAATAGTCAGGACTGAATATTCACAGAATCATCTCATCGAATCATAGAATTTACAGTGCAGAAGGAGGCCATTCGTCCCATTGAGTCTGCATCGGCTCTTAGAATGAGCACCCTACCCAAGGTCAACACCGCCACCCTATCCCCGTAACCCAGTAACCCCAACTCACCTTTTTTTGGACACTAAGGGAAATTTAGCGTGGCCAATCCACCTAACCTGCACATCTTTGGACTGTGGGAGGAAACGGGAGCACCCGGAGGAAACTCACGCAGACACGGGAAGAACGTGCAGACTCCGCACAGACAGTGACCCAAGCCGGGAATCGAACCTGGGAACCTGGCGCTGTGAAGCCACAGTGCTAACCACTGTGCTACCGTGCTGCCTCCACTTGCCTGGATGAGCGCGGCCCCCCCAAAACACCCAAGAAGCTCGACACCATCCCCGACACCAAAGCAGCCCCGCTTGATCGACACGCTAACCACAAACATTCCACTCCCTCCCCCCCCCCCCCGACGCACAGCGGCAGCCGTGTGCACCGTCTACAAGACGCGCCGCAGCCACTCGCTCCTATGACCGCACCTTTCAAACCCGCCACCTCTGCCGTCTAGAAGGACGAGGGCAGCAGCAGACGCACGGGGAACACCCCCGCCCGCAAGTTCCCCCCCTCCGAGCCGCTCGCCATCCCGACTCGGAAATATATCGGCCGTTCCTTCACTGGCGCTGGGGTCAAAATCCATTAACTCCCTCCCTAGCAGCACAGTGGGGTGTACCTACACCACGCGGGACTGCGGCGGGTTCAAGATGGCGGCTCACCACCACCTGCTCGAGAGTCAATTAGGGATGGGCAATAAATGATGTACCACCCAGTGACACACAAGCCTGGCTCATCCCCACTCTCTGCACACTGCTCCTGATTCCCATAGGTGGCTGAACAGGGAGTGGGGACGGGATCCAGGGGGTCAGCTCCAGACAACTGCTCAGGATAAAGCGACTGTGAAAATCTGGTCAACGTATTATTGCCTCCTCCTGTCTCTCACTTTCCTCATCCCGCCTTCAGTGTTACTCCTGTCGCCTTTTCTCTCGCAGCAGTGACTCGATCTCTGATTCAGAATATCGCGGGTCCAAGCCTCCCTCCAGAGACCTGACCCTTACACCCCGGGCCGACCTGACCCTTACACCCCCGGGCCGACCTGACCCTCAACACCCCCAGGCCGACCTGACCCTCACACCCCCAGGCTGACCTGACCCTCACACCCCCAGGCCGACCTGACCCTCACAACCCCAGGCTGACCTGATCCTCACACCCCCAGGCTGACCTGACCCTCACACCCCCAGGCCGACCTGACCCTCACAACCCCAGGCCGACCCTGATCCTCACACACCCAGGCCGACCTGACCCTCACACCCCCAGGCCGACCTGATCCTCACACACCCAGGCCGACCTGATCCTCACACACCCAGGCCGACCTGACCCTCACACCCCCAGGCTGACCTGACCCTCACACCCCCAGGCTGACCTGATCCTCACACGCCCAGGCCGACCTGACCCTCACACCCCCAGGCTGACCTGACCCTCACACCCCCAGGCCGACCTGACCCTCACACCCCCAGGCCGACCTGACCCTCACACCCTCCCAGGCCGACCTGACCCTCACACCCTCCCAGGCCGACCTGACCCTCACACCCCCAGGCTGACCTGACCCTCACACCCTCCCAGGCCGACCTGACCCTCACACCCCCAGGCTGACCTGACCCTCACACCCCCAGGCCGACCTGACCATAACACCCCAAGGCCGACCTGACCCTCACACTCCCAGGCCAACCTGACCCTCACACCCCCAGGCCGACCTGACCCTCACACCCCCAGGCCGACCTGACCCTCACACACTCCCAGGCCGACCTGACCCTCACACCCCCAGGCCGACCTGACCCTCACAACCCCAGGCCGACCTGACCCTCACACACCCCCAGGCCGACCTGACCCTCACACACTCCCAGGCTGACCTGACCCTCACACCCCCAAGCCGACCGAACCGTCACACACCCAGGCCGACACTCCCTGTGTCAATACTGAGGGACAGTGGCAAGGAGTGAATTATAGAATCCCTACAGTGCAAAAGGAGGCCATTCAGCCCATCAGGTCTGCACCGAGCCTCCGAAAGAGCACCCAACCGAGGCCCACTCCCCCTGCCCTAGCCCGTAAGCCCACCTAACCTGCACATATTTGGACACTAAGGGGACAATTTAGCACGGCCAATCCACCTAACCTGCACATCTTTGGACACTAAGGGACAATTTAGCACGGCCAATCCATCTAACCTGCACATCTTTGGACACTAAGGGACAATTTAGCACGGCCAATCCACCTAACCTGCACATCTTTGGACACTAAGGGACAATTTAGCACGGCCAATCCACCTAACCTGCACATCTTTGGACACTAAGGGGCAATTTAGCATGGCCAATCCACCTAACCTGCACATCTTTGGACACTAAGGGACAATTTAGCACGGCCAATCCACCTAACCTGCACATCTTTGGACACTAAGGGGCAATTTAGCACGGCCAATCCACCTAACCTGCACATTTTTGGACACTAAGGGACAATTTAGCATGGCCAGTCCACCCAACCTGCACATTTTTGGACTGTGGGAGGAAACCGGAGCACCCGGAGGAAACACACGCAGACACGGGGAGGAGAACGTGCCGACTCCGCACAGACAGTGACCCAGCCAGGAATCGAACCCGGGGTCCCTGGCGCCTCGAGGCAGCGGTGCTAACCCACTGTGCCGACGTTCCTCAATGTCGGAGGTGCGTCTTCTGGACGAGGGTTTATAGACCGATCCCCATCTTCCAGTCTCGGTGGACGTAACAGTTCGGCGGCCACTATTGGACGGAAAGCCAGGGGGTGGGTGGAGCTGTTGGGGATGGGGAAGGGGTAGGGGAGGCTGTGGGGGGTGTCGCGGGTGGGGAAGTGAAGAGCTGGGGGGGGAGTGAAGAGCGGGGGGGGGAGTGAAGAGCGGGGGGGGGGAAGTGAAGAGCGGGGGGAGTGAAGAGCGGGGGAGTGAAGAGCGGGGGGGTGAAGAGCGGGGGGGGGTGAAGAGCGGGGGGGGGAGTGAAGAGCGGGGGGGGGAGTGAAGAGCGGGGGGGGAGTGAAGAGCGGGGGGGAGTGACGAGTGGGGGGGGAGTGAAGAGCAGGGTGGGGAGTGAAGAGCAGGGGGGAGTGCAGAGCGGGGGGAAGTGGAGAGCGGGGTGGGGAGTGAAGAGCGGGGGGGAGTGAAGAGCGGTGTGGGGGAGTGAAGAGCGGGGGGGGAGTGAAGAGTGGGGGGGAGTGAAGAGCGGGGGGGGGAGTGAAGAGCGGGGGGGGAGTGAAGAGCGGGGGGGAGTGGAAGAGCGGGGGGGAGTGAAGAGCAGGGGGGAGTGAAGAGCGGGGGGTAAGTGGAGAGCAGGGGGGAGTGAAGAGCGGGGGGAAGTGGAGAGTGGGGGTGGTGGGAGAAGTGAGGAGCGGGGGGGGGGGAGTGGGAGAGCGGGAATTCTAAAATCGTTACTCCCCCCGACCGACATGGGTGAAAGTAGATGGTGGGAGTCATTGTGAGGTCGCTGTTTGTGGGAGCTTGCTGTGCACGAAATGGCTGCCGCACTTCCTGCAGGAGTGACGACACTTCCAGAAGTGCTTCACTGCCTGTGAGGTAGGCCCCCCCGGGACATCCTGTGGTTGTGTAACGGCACGGGCTCCTGTCCGCTACGCCAGAGCACCACTCGTGCTGGCTACGTCCAGGGAAAATGCCGACAGACACAAATGCTGCCCCGCAGTCATCGCCTCGCTCCGTGAGGGACAGTCTCCCATCCGAGGGCTTAACCGAAGCCCTTGAAGTGACGCCATTGCCCTTTTTAGGCTGCCATGGCAACGCTGCTAATACAGGGAAAGGGAGGGGACCACAGCTGCCTGATATGCATTTTCTCTCTCCTACTCCCTCTCTCTCTCACTCATTTCTATCTCTCTCTCTGTTTCTCTCCATCTTCCCACGTCCTTCTCTCACTTCACCCTCTCCGTGTCTGCTCCTCTCTCTCTCGCCTCCTCCCTCTCCCCACTTCTTCTCCAGCTCGCTCCTTCTCTCTCTTTTTCACCCCCTCCCTAGCCACAGAATTGTTACCGCCCCCTCCCACTTGTGTGTGTGTGTGTGTGTGTGGCGCGGGGGGGGATTGGGGTGTGTGTGTGTGTGGCGCGGGGGGGGAGATTGGGGGTGTGTGTGTGTGTGGCGCGGGGGGGGATTGGGGTGTGTGTGTGTGTGGCGCGGGGGGGGATTGGGGTGTGTGTGTGTGTGGCGCGGGGGGGGATTGGGGTGTGTGTGTGTGTGGCGCGGGGGGGGATTGGGGTGTGTGTGTGTGTGGCGCGGGGGGGGGGATTGGGGTGTGTGTGTGTGTGGCGCGGGGGGGGATTGGGTGTGTGTGCGTGTGGGGGGCACAGGGGGTATGAGGGGGAGGAGGGAGAGGGTATGAGGGGGAGGAGGGAGGGGGTATGAGGGGGAGGCGGGAGGGGGTATGAGGGGGAGGAGGGAGGGGGTATGGGGGGGGAGGGGGTGTGGGGGGGGAGGAGGGAGGGGGTGTGGGGGGGAGGAGGGAGGGGGTGTGGGGGGGAGGAGGGAGGGGGGTGTGGGGGGGGGGAGGAGGGAGGGGGTGTGGGGGGGAGGAGGGAGGGGGTGTGGGGGGGAGGAGGGAGGGGGTGTGGGGGGAGGAGGGAGGGGTGTGGGGGGGGGAGGGAGGGGGTGTGGGGGGGGAGGAGGGGAGGGGGGTGTGGGGGGGGAGGAGGGAGGGGGTGTGGGGGGGAGGAGGGAGGGGGTGTGGGGGGGGAGGAGGGAGGGGGTGTGGGGGGGAGGAGGGAGGGGGTGTGGGGGGAGGAGGGAGAGGGGTGTGGGGGGGGAGGGGGTGTTGGGGGGGAGGAGGGAGGGGGTGTGGGGGGGAGGAGGGAGGGGGTGTGGGGGGGAGGAGGGAGGGGGTGTGGGGGGAGGAGGGAGGGGGTGTGGGGGGAGGAGGGAGGGGTGTGGGGGGAGGAGGGAGGGGGTGTGGGGGGAGGAGGGGGTGTGGGGGGAGGGTGAGGAGGGAGTGGGGGGTGTGTGGGGGGGTGTGGGGGGGAGGGGGAGGAGGGAGTGGGGGGGAGGGAGTGGGGGGTGGAGGGAGTGGGGGGGAGGGAGTGTGGGGGGGGAGGGAGTGGGGGGGAGGGAGTGGGGAGTGGGGGGGAGGGAGTGGGGAGTGGGGGGGAGGGAGTGGGGGGTGGAGGGAGTGGGGGGGGGTGGGGAGTGGGGGGGAGGAGGGAGTGGAGGGGAGGAGGGAGTGGGGGGAGGAGGGAGTGGGGGGAGGTGGGAGGAGGGTGTGGGGGTAGGGGGAAGTGGGAGGAGGGTGTGTGGGGAGGGGGGGGTGGGAGGAGGGAGTGGGGGGAGGTGGGAGGAGGAGTGGAGGGGAGGAGGGAGTGGGGGGGAGGAGGGAGTGGAGGGGAGGAGGGAGTGGGGGGGAGGAGGGAGTGGAGGGGAGGAGGGAGTGGGGGGAGGTGGGAGGAGGGAGTGGGGGGAGGGGGAGGTGGGAGGAGGTGTGGGGGGAGGGGGGAAGTGGGAGGAGGGAGTGGGAGGAGGGAGTGGGGGGAGGTGGGAGGAGGGAGTGGGGGGAGGTGGGAGGAGGAGTGGGAGGAGGGAGTGGGGGAGGGGGAGGTGGGAGGAGGGAGTGGGGGGAGGAGGGAGTGGGGGGGAGGGGAGGTGGTGGGGGGAGGTGGGGGGAGGAAGGAGTGGGGGGGAGGAAGGAGTGGGGGAGAAGGGAGGTGGGGAGGAGGGAGGTGGGGGAGGAGGGAGTGGAGGGGGAGGAGGGAGTGGGGGGGAGGGGGAGGGGGAGGAGGGAGTGGGGGGAGGGGAGGTGGGGGGGGAGGAAGGAGTGGGGGGGAGGAGGGAGTGGGGGGAGGGGGAGGTGGGAGGAGGGAGTGGGAGGGAGTGGGGGGGAGGTGGGAGGAGGGAGTGGGGGGAGGTGGGAGGAGGGAGTGGGGGGAGGTGGGAGGAGGGAGGAGGGAGTGGAGGGGGTGGTGGGAGGAGGGAGTGGGGGGGTGGTGGGAGGAGGGAGTGTGGGGGGAGGGGGAGAAGGGAGTGTGGGGGGAGGGGGAGAAGGGAGTGTGGGGGAGGGGGAGAAGGGAGTGTGGGGGGGAGGGGGAGAAGGGAGTGTGGGGGGAGGGGGAGAAGGGAGTGTGGGGGGAGGGGGAGAAGGGAGTGTGGGGGGAGGGGGAGAAGGGAGTGTGGAGGGAGGGGGAGAAGGGAGTGTGGAGGGAGAGGGAGAAGGGAGTGTGGAGGGAGGGGGGAGAAGGGAGTGTGGGGGGAGGGGGAGAAGGGAGTGTGGGGGGAGGGGAGAGGGAGTGTGGGGGGAGGGGGAGAAGGGAGTGTGGGGGGGAGGGGGAGAAGGGAGTGTGGGGGAGGGGGAGAAGGAAGTGTGGGGGGAGGGGGAGAAGGGAAGTGTGGGGGAGGGGGAGAAGGGAGTGTGGGGGGAGGGGGAGAAGGAGTGTGGGGGGAGGGGGAGAAGGGAGTGTGGGGGAGGGGGAGAAGGGAGTGTGGGGAGGGGGAGGGGGGAGGGGAGTGGGGGGAGGGGGGGGGAGTGGGGGAAGGGGGAGGGAGTGGGGGAGGGGGGGGAAGGAGTGGGGGGAGGGGGGGAGGGAGTGGGGGAGAGGGAGTGGGGGGAGGAGGGACTGGGGGGGAGGGAGTGGGGGGAGGGGGGAGGGAGTGGGGGGAGGGGAGGAGGGAGTGGGTGGGAGGGGAGGAGGGAGTGGGTGGAGAGGGGGAGGAGGGAAGTGGGTGGGAGGGGGAGGAGGGAGTGGGTGGGAGGGGGAGGAGGGAGTGGGTGGGAGGGGGAGGAGGAGTGGGTGGGAGGGGGAGGAGGGAGTGGGTGGGAGGGGGAGGAGGGAGTGGGTGGGAGGGGGAGGAGGGAGTGTGGTGGGAGGGGGGAGGAGGGAGTGGGTGGGAGGGGAAGGAGGGAGTGGGGGGGAGGGGGGAGGGGGTGGAGGGGGGAGGGGGGGAGGGAGTGGGGGGAGAGGGAGTGGGGGAGGAGGGACTGGGGAGGAGGGAGTGGGGGGAGGGGGAGGAGGGAGTGGAGGGAGGGAGGAGGGAGTGGGGGGAGGGAGGAGGGAGTGGGGGAAGGGGGGAGGGAGTGCAGGGAGAGGGAGTGGGGGGAGGAGGGACTGGGGGAGGAGGGAGTGGGGGAGGGGGAGGAGGGAGTGGGGGGAGGGGAGGAGGGAGTGGGTGGGAGGGCGGAGGAGGGGGTGGGTGGGAGGGGGGGAGGAGGGGGTGGGTGGGAGGGGGAGGAGGGGGAGTGGGTGGGAGGGGGAGGAGGGAGTGGGTGGGAGGGGGAGGAGGGAGTGGGGGGAGGAGGGACTGGGGGGAGGAGGGAGTGGGGGGAGGGGGAGGAGGGGGGGAGGGAGTGGGGGAGAGGGAGTGGGGGGAGGGATGGGACTGGGGGGAGGAGGGACTGGGGGGAGGGGGAGCAGGGAGTGGGGGGAGGGGGAGGAGGGAGTGGGTGGGAGGGGGAGGAGGGAGTGGGTGGGGAGGGGGAGGAGGGAGTGGGTGGGAGGGGGAGGAGGGAGTGGGTGGGAGGGGGCGAGGAGGGAGTGGGAGGTGGGGGAGGAGGGAGGGAGTGGAGGGGGGAGGAGGGAGGGGTGGTGGGAGTGGGGGCGGAGGAGGGCGTGGGGTCGGAGGGGGAGG